>NW_028244722.1:600000-751000 GCF_964263255.1 Lissotriton vulgaris
ATTAGCATGTTTAAAGTGATTTTCATGCTTCCAGGGGCCCTAAACACAAGATTTATGGAATGGTTAAAAGTGCATGAAAATGGCCAATTTACTCACTCTGAGTTCTCAAAAAGGGTTTCTTCACCCCGGGAAGTTAATTAAATACCATTTGGAGGCATTTAATGTTTGAGCAAAAACGGCTGATTTTCGACAAAAGAGATAACACCCCCCCATTACGTCATGCTTCAGAAATGTGGAAAATGGTCCGTTTTCAAATGTTTTATTTTTGAACGTCAGTTCACATTTGTAGGTGGATCATCAGTGTTAGAGCTAAAATTAGCATGTTTAAAGTGATTTTCATGCTTCCAGGGGCTCGGGAAGTGAATTAAATACTATTTGGAGGCATTTAATGTTCAATCAAAAACAGCTGATTTTTGACAAAAGAGATAACACCCCCCCATTACGTCATGCTTCAGAAATGTGGAAAATGGTCCGTTTTCAAATGTTTTATTTTTGAACGTCAGTTCACATTTGTAGGTGGATCATCAGTGTTAGAGCTAAAATTAGCATGTTTAAAGTGATTTTCATGCTTCCAGGGGCCCTAAACACAAGATTTATGGAATGGTTAAAAGTGCATGAAAATGGCCAATGTACTCACTCTGAGTTCTCAAAAAGGGTTTCTTCACCCCGGGAAGTTAATTAAATACCATTTGGAGGCATTTAATGTTCGAGCAAAAATGGCTGATTTTCGACAAAAGAGATAACACCCCCCCATTACGTCATGCTTCAGAAATGTGGAAAATGGTCCATTTTCAAATGTTTAATTTTTGAACGTCAGTTCACATTTGTAGGTGGATCATCAGTGTTAGAGCTAAAATTAGCATGTTTAAAGTGATTTTCATGCTTCCAGGGGCTCGGGAAGTGAATTAAATACTATTTGGAGGCATTTAATGTTCAATCAAAAACAGCTGATTTTTGACAAAAGAGATAACACCCCCCCATTACGTCATGCTTCAGAAATGTGGAAAATGGTCCGTTTTCAAATGTTTTATTTTTGAACGTCAGTTCACATTTGTAGGTGGATCATCAGTGTTAGAGCTAAAATTAGCATGTTTAAAGTGATTTTCATGCTTCCAGGGGCCCTAAACACAAGATTTATGGAATGGTTAAAAGTGCATGAAAATGGCCAATTTACTCACTCTGAGTTCTCAAAAAGGGTTTCTTCACCCCGGGAAGTTAATTAAATACCATTTGGAGGCATTTAATGTTCGAGTAAAAACGGCTGATTTTCGACAAAAGAGATAACACCCTCCCATTACGTCATGCTTCAGAAATGTGGAAAATGGTCCGTTTTCAAATGTTTTATTTTTGAACGTCAGTTCACATTTGTAGGTGGATCATCAGTGTTAGAGCTAAAATTAGCATGTTTAAAGTGATTTTCATGCTTCCAGGGGCTCGGGAAGTGAATTAAATACTATTTGGAGGCATTTAATGTTCAATCAAAAACAGCTGATTTTTGACAAAAGAGATAACACCCCCCCATTACGTCATGCTTCAGAAATGTGGAAAATGGTCCGTTATCAAATGTTTTATTTTTGAACGTCAGTTCACATTTGTAGGTGGATCATCAGTGTTAGAGCTAAAATTAGCATGTTTAAAGTGATTTTCATGCTTCCAGGGGCCCTAAACACAAGATTTATGGAATGGTTAAAAGTGCATGAAAATGGCCAATTTACTCACTCTGAGTTCTCAAAAAGGGTTTCTTCACCCCGGGAAGTTAATTAAATACCATTTGGAGGCATTTAATGTTCGAGCAAAAACGGCTGATTTTCGACAAAAAAGATAACACCCCCCCATTACGTCATGCTTCAGAAATGTGGAAAATGGTCCGTTTTCAAATGTTTTATTTTTGAACGTCAGTTCACATTTGTAGGTGGATCATCAGTGTTAGAGCTAAAATTAGCATGTTTAATGTGATTTTCATGCTTCCAGGGGCTCGGGAAGTGAATTAAATACTATTTGGAGGCATTTAATGCTCAATCAAAAACAGCTGATTTTTGACAAAAGAGATAACACCCCCCCATTACGTCATGCTTCAGAAATGTGGAAAATGGTCCATTTTCAAATGTTTTATTTTTGAACGTCAGTTCACATTTGTAGGTGGATCATCAGTGTTAGAGCTAAAATTAGCATGTTTAAAGTGATTTTCATGCTTCCAGGGGCCCTAAACACAAGATTTATGGTATGGTTAAAAGTCCATGAAAATGGCCAATTTACTCACTCTGAGTTCTCAAAAAGGGTTTCTTCACCCCGGAAAGTTAATTAAATACCATTTGGAGGCATTTAATGTTCGAGCAAAAACGGCTGATTTTCGACAAAAGAGATAACACCCCCCCATTACGTCATGCTTCAGAAATGTGGAAAATGGTCCGTTTTCAAATGTTTTATTTTTGAACGTCAGTTCACATTTGTAGGTGGATCATCAGTGTTAGAGCTAAAATTAGCATGTTTAAAGTGATTTTCATGCTTCCAGGGGCCCTAAACACAAGATTTATGGAATGGTTAAAAGTGCATGAAAATGGCCAATTTACTCACTCTGAGTTCTCAAAAAGGGTTTCTTCACCCCGGGAAGGTAATTAAATACCATTTGGAGGCATTTAATGTTCGAGCAAAAACGGCTGATTTTCGACAAAAGAGATAACACCCCCCCATTACGTCATGCTTCAGAAATGTGGAAAATGGTCCGTTTTCAAATGTTTTATTTTTGAACGTCAGTTCACATTTGTAGGTGGATCATCAATGTTAGAGCTAAAATTAGCATGTTTAAAGTGATTTTCATGCTTCCAGGGGCTCGGGAAGTGAATTAAATACTATTTGGAGGCATTTAATGTTCAAGCAAAAACAGCAGATTTTTGACAAAAGAGATAACACCCCCCCATTACGTCATGCTTCAGAAATGTGGAAAATGGTCCGTTTTCAAATGTTTTATTTTTGAACATCAGTTCACATTTGTAGGTGGATCATCAGTGTTAGAGCTAAAATTAGCATGTTTAAAGTGATTTTCATGCTTCCAGGGGCCCTAAACACAAGATTTATGGAATGGTTAAAAGTGCATGAAAATGGCCAATTTACTCACTCTGAGTTCTCAAAAAGGGTTTCTTCACCCCGGGAAGTTAATTAAATACCATTTGGAGGCATTTAATGTTCGAGCAAAAACGGCTGATTTTCGACAAAAGAGATAACACCCCCCCATTACGTCATGCTTCAGAAATGTGGAAAATGGTCCGTTTTCAAATGTTTTATTTTTGAACGTCAGTTCACATTTGTAGGTGGATCATCAGTGTTAGAGCTAAAATTAGTATGTTTAAAATGATTTTCATGCTTCCAGGGGCTCGGGAAGTGAATTAAATACTATTTGGAGGCATTTAATGTTCAATCAAAAACAGCTGATTTTTGACAAAAGAGATAACACCCCCCATTACGTCATGCTTCAGAAATGTGGAAAATGGTCCGTTTTCAAATGTTTTATTTTTGAACATCAGTTCACATTTGTAGGTGGATCATCAGTGTTAGAGCTAAAATTAGCATGTTTAAAGTGATTTCCATGCTTCCAGGGGCCCTAAACACAAGATTTATGGAATGGTTAAAAGTGCATGAAAATGGCCAATTTACTCACTCTGAGTTCTCAAAAAGGGTTTCTTCACCCCGGGAAGTTAATTAAATACCATTTGGAGGCATTTAATGTTCGAGCAAAAACGGCTGATTTTCGACAAAAGAGATAACACCCCCCCATTACGTCATGCTTCAGAAATGTGGAAAATGGTCCGTTTTCAAATGTTTTATTTTTGAACGTCAGTTCACATTTGTAGGTGGATCATCAGTGTTAGAGCTAAAATTAGCATGTTTAAAGTGATTTTCATGCTTCCAGGGGCTCGGGAAGTGAATTAAATACTATTTGGAGGCATTTAATGTTCAATCAAAAACAGCTGATTTTTGACAAAAGAGATAACACCCCCCCATTACGTCATGCTTCAGAAATGTGGAAAATGGTCCGTTTTCAAATGTTTTATTTTTGAACGTCAGTTCACATTTGTAGGTGGATCATCAGTGTTAGAGCTAAAATTAGCATGTTTAAAGTGATTTTCATGCTTCCAGGGGTCCTAAACACAAGATTTATGGAATGGTTAAAAGTGCATGAAAATGGCCAATGTACTCACTCTGAGTTCTCAAAAAGGGTTTCTTCACCCCGGGAAGTTAATTAAATACCATTTGGAGGCATTTAATGTTCGAGCAAAAACGGCTGATTTTCGACAAAAGAGATAACACCCCCCCATTACGTCATACTTCAGGAATGTGGAAAATGGTCCGTTTTCAAATGTTTTATTTTTGAACGTCAGTTCACATTTGTAGGTGGATCATCAGTGTTAGAGCTAAAATTAGCATGTTTAAAGTGATTTTCATGCTTCCAGGGGCTCGGGAAGTGAATTAAATACTATTTGGAGGCATTTAATGTTCAATCAAAAACAGCTGATTTTTGACAAAAGAGATAACACCCCCCCATTACGTCATGCTTCAGAAATGTGGAAAATGGTCCGTTTTCAAATGTTTTATTTTTGAACGTCAGTTCACATTTGTAGGTGGATCATCAGTGTTAGAGCTAAAATTAGCATGTTTAAAGTGATTTTCATGCTTCCAGGGGCCCTAAACACAAGATTTATGGAATGGTTAAAAGTGCATGAAAATGGCCAATGTACTCACTCTGAGTTCTCAAAAAGGGTTTCTTCACCCCGGGAAGTTAATTAAATACCATTTGGAGGCATTTAATGTTCGAGCAAAAACGGCTGATTTTCGACAAAAGAGATAACACCCCCCCATTACGTCATGCTTCAGAAATGTGGAAAATGGTCCATTTTCAAATGTTTAATTTTTGAACGTCAGTTCACAATTGTAGGTGGATCATCAGTGTTAGAGCTAAAATTAGCATGTTTAAAGTGATTTTCATACTTCCAGGGGCTCGGGAAGAGAATTAAATACTATTTGGAGGCATTTAATGTTCAATCAAAAACAGCTGATTTTTGACAAAAGAGATAACACCCCCCATTACGTCATGCTTCAGAAATGTGGAAAAATGGTCCGTTTTCAAATGTTTTATTTTTGAACGTCAGTTCACATTTGTAGGTGGATCATCAGTGTTAGAGCTAAAATTAGCATGTTTAAAGTGATTTTCATGCTTCCAGGGGCCCTAAACACAAGATTTATGGAATGGTTAAAAGTGCATGAAAATGGCCAATGTACTCACTCTGAGTTCTCAAAAAGGGTTTCTTCACCCCGGGAAGTTAATTAAATACCATTTGGAGGCATTTAATGTTCGAGCAAAAACGGCTGATTTTCGACAAAAGAGATAACACCCCCCCATTACGTCATGCTTCAGAAATGTGGAAAATGGTCCATTTTCAAATGTTTAATTTTTGAACGTCAGTTCACATTTGTAGGTGGATCATCAGTGTTAGAGCTAAAATTAGCATGTTTAAAGTGATTTTCATGCTTCCAGGGGCTCGGGAAGTGAATTAAATACTATTTGGAGGCATTTAATGTTCAATCAAAAACAGCTGATTTTTGACAAAAGAGATAACACCCCCCCATTACGTCATGCTTCAGAAATGTGGAAAATGGTCCGTTTTCAAATGTTTTATTTTTGAACGTCAGTTCACATTTGTAGGTGGATCATCAGTGTTAGAGCTAAAATTAGCATGTTTAAAGTGATTTTCATGCTTCCAGGGGCCCTAAACACAAGATTTATGGAATGGTTAAAAGTGCATGAAAATGGCCAATTTACTCACTCTGAGTTCTCAAAAAGGGTTTCTTCACCCCGGGAAGTTAATTAAATACCATTTGGAGGCATTTAATGTTCGAGTAAAAACGGCTGATTTTCGACAAAAGAGATAACACCCTCCCATTACGTCATGCTTCAGAAATGTGGAAAATGGTCCGTTTTCAAATGTTTTATTTTTGAACGTCAGTTCACATTTGTAGGTGGATCATCAGTGTTAGAGCTAAAATTAGCATGTTTAAAGTGATTTTCATGCTTCCAGGGGCTCGGGAAGTGAATTAAATACTATTTGGAGGCATTTAATGTTCAATCAAAAACAGCTGATTTTTGACAAAAGAGATAACACCTCCCCATTACGTCATGCTTCAGAAATGTGGAAAATGGTCCGTTATCAAATGTTTTATTTTTGAACGTCAGTTCACATTTGTAGGTGGATCATCAGTGTTAGAGCTAAAATTAGCATGTTTAAAGTGATTTTCATGCTTCCAGGGGCCCTAAACACAAGATTTATGGAATGGTTAAAAGTGCATGAAAATGGCCAATTTACTCACTCTGAGTTCTCAAAAAGGGTTTCTTCACCCCGGGAAGTTAATTAAATACCATTTGGAGGCATTTAATGTTCGAGCAAAAACGGCTGATTTTCGACAAAAAAGATAACACCCCCCCATTACGTCATGCTTCAGAAATGTGGAAAATGGTCCGTTTTCAAATGTTTTATTTTTGAACGTCAGTTCACATTTGTAGGTGGATCATCAGTGTTAGAGCTAAAATTAGCATGTTTAATGTGATTTTCATGCTTCCAGGGGCTCGGGAAGTGAATTAAATACTATTTGGAGGCATTTAATGCTCAATCAAAAACAGCTGATTTTTGACAAAAGAGATAACACCCCCCCATTACGTCATGCTTCAGAAATGTGGAAAATGGTCCATTTTCAAATGTTTTATTTTTGAACGTCAGTTCACATTTGTAGGTGGATCATCAGTGTTAGAGCTAAAATTAGCATGTTTAAAGTGATTTTCATGCTTCCAGGGGCCCTAAACACAAGATTTATGGTATGGTTAAAAGTCCATGAAAATGGCCAATTTACTCACTCTGAGTTCTCAAAAAGGGTTTCTTCACCCCGGAAAGTTAATTAAATACCATTTGGAGGCATTTAATGTTCGAGCAAAAACGGCTGATTTTCGACAAAAGAGATAACACCCCCCCATTACGTCATGCTTCAGAAATGTGGAAAATGGTCCGTTTTCAAATGTTTTATTTTTGAACGTCAGTTCACATTTGTAGGTGGATCATCAGTGTTAGAGCTAAAATTAGCATGTTTAAAGTGATTTTCATGCTTCCAGGGGCCCTAAACACAAGATTTATGGAATGGTTAAAAGTGCATGAAAATGGCCAATTTACTCACTCTGAGTTCTCAAAAAGGGTTTCTTCACCCCGGGAAGGTAATTAAATACCATTTGGAGGCATTTAATGTTCGAGCAAAAACGGCTGATTTTCGACAAAAGAGATAACACCCCCCCATTACGTCATGCTTCAGAAATGTGGAAAATGGTCCGTTTTCAAATGTTTTATTTTTGAACGTCAGTTCACATTTGTAGGTGGATCATCAATGTTAGAGCTAAAATTAGCATGTTTAAAGTGATTTTCATGCTTCCAGGGGCTCGGGAAGTGAATTAAATACTATTTGGAGGCATTTAATGTTCAAGCAAAAACAGCAGATTTTTGACAAAAGAGATAACACCCCCCCATTACGTCATGCTTCAGAAATGTGGAAAATGGTCCGTTTTCAAATGTTTTATTTTTGAACATCAGTTCACATTTGTAGGTGGATCATCAGTGTTAGAGCTAAAATTAGCATGTTTAAAGTGATTTTCATGCTTCCAGGGGCCCTAAACACAAGATTTATGGAATGGTTAAAAGTGCATGAAAATGGCCAATTTACTCACTCTGAGTTCTCAAAAAGGGTTTCTTCACCCCGGGAAGTTAATTAAATACCATTTGGAGGCATTTAATGTTCGAGCAAAAACGGCTGATTTTCGACAAAAGAGATAACACCCCCCCATTACGTCATGCTTCAGAAATGTGGAAAATGGTCCGTTTTCAAATGTTTTATTTTTGAACGTCAGTTCACATTTGTAGGTGGATCATCAGAGTTAGAGCTAAAATTAGTATGTTTAAAATGATTTTCATGCTTCCAGGGGCTCAGGAAGTGAATTAAATACTATTTGGAGGCATTTAATGTTCAATCAAAAACAGCTGATTTTTGACAAAAGAGATAACACCCCCCATTACGTCATGCTTCAGAAATGTGGAAAATGGTCCGTTTTCAAATGTTTTATTTTTGAACATCAGTTCACATTTGTAGGTGGATCATCAGTGTTAGAGCTAAAATTAGCATGTTTAAAGTGATTTCCATGCTTCCAGGGGCCCTAAACACAAGATTTATGGAATGGTTAAAAGTGCATGAAAATGGCCAATTTACTCACTCTGAGTTCTCAAAAAGGGTTTCTTCACCCCGGGAAGTTAATTAAATACCATTTGGAGGCATTTAATGTTCGAGCAAAAATGGCTGATTTTCGACAAAAGAGATAACACCCCCCCATTACGTCATGCTTCAGAAATGTGGAAAATGGTCCGTTTTCAAATGTTTTATTTTTGAACGTCAGTTCACATTTGTAGGTGGATCATCAGTGTTAGAGCTAAAATTAGCATGTTTAAAGTGATTTTCATGCTTCCAGGGGCTCGGGAAGTGAATTAAATACTATTTGGAGGCATTTAATGTTCAATCAAAAACAGCTGATTTTTGACAAAAGAGATAACACCCCCCCATTACGTCATGCTTCAGAAATGTGGAAAATGGTCCGTTTTCAAATGTTTTATTTTTGAACGTCAGTTCACATTTGTAGGTGGATCATCAGTGTTAGAGCTAAAATTAGCATGTTTAAAGTGATTTTCATGCTTCCAGGGGTCCTAAACACAAGATTTATGGAATGGTTAAAAGTGCATGAAAATGGCCAATGTACTCACTCTGAGTTCTCAAAAAGGGTTTCTTCACCCCGGGAAGTTAATTAAATACCATTTGGAGGCATTTAATGTTCGAGCAAAAACGGCTGATTTTCGACAAAAGAGATAACACCCCCCCATTACGTCATACTTCAGGAATGTGGAAAATGGTCCGTTTTCAAATGTTTTATTTTTGAACGTCAGTTCACATTTGTAGGTGGATCATCAGTGTTAGAGCTAAAATTAGCATGTTTAAAGTGATTTTCATGCTTCCAGGGGCTCGGGAAGTGAATTAAATACTATTTGGAGGCATTTAATGTTCAATCAAAAACAGCTGATTTTTGACAAAAGAGATAACACCCCCCCATTACGTCATGCTTCAGAAATGTGGAAAATGGTCCGTTATCAAATGTTTTATTTTTGAACGTCAGTTCACATTTGTAGGTGGATCATCAGTGTTAGAGCTAAAATTAGCATGTTTAAAGTGATTTTCATGCTTCCAGGGGCCCTAAACACAAGATTTATGGAATGGTTAAAAGTGCATGAAAATGGCCAATTTACTCACTCTGAGTTCTCAAAAAGGGTTTCTTCACCCCGGGAAGTTAATTAAATACCATTTGGAGGCATTTAATGTTCGAGCAAAAACGGCTGATTTTCGACAAAAAAGATAACACCCCCCCATTACGTCATGCTTCAGAAATGTGGAAAATGGTCCGTTTTCAAATGTTTTATTTTTGAACGTCAGTTCACATTTGTAGGTGGATCATCAGTGTTAGAGCTAAAATTAGCATGTTTAATGTGATTTTCATGCTTCCAGGGGCTCGGGAAGTGAATTAAATACTATTTGGAGGCATTTAATGCTCAATCAAAAACAGCTGATTTTTGACAAAAGAGATAACACCCCCCCATTACGTCATGCTTCAGAAATGTGGAAAATGGTCCATTTTCAAATGTTTTATTTTTGAACGTCAGTTCACATTTGTAGGTGGATCATCAGTGTTAGAGCTAAAATTAGCATGTTTAAAGTGATTTTCATGCTTCCAGGGGCCCTAAACACAAGATTTATGGTATGGTTAAAAGTCCATGAAAATGGCCAATTTACTCACTCTGAGTTCTCAAAAAGGGTTTCTTCACCCCGGAAAGTTAATTAAATACCATTTGGAGGCATTTAATGTTCGAGCAAAAACGGCTGATTTTCGACAAAAGAGATAACACCCCCCCATTACGTCATGCTTCAGAAATGTGGAAAATGGTCCGTTTTCAAATGTTTTATTTTTGAACGTCAGTTCACATTTGTAGGTGGATCATCAGTGTTAGAGCTAAAATTAGCATGTTTAAAGTGATTTTCATGCTTCCAGGGGCCCTAAACACAAGATTTATGGAATGGTTAAAAGTGCATGAAAATGGCCAATTTACTCACTCTGAGTTCTCAAAAAGGGTTTCTTCACCCCGGGAAGGTAATTAAATACCATTTGGAGGCATTTAATGTTCGAGCAAAAACGGCTGATTTTCGACAAAAGAGATAACACCCCCCCATTACGTCATGCTTCAGAAATGTGGAAAATGGTCCGTTTTCAAATGTTTTATTTTTGAACGTCAGTTCACATTTGTAGGTGGATCATCAATGTTAGAGCTAAAATTAGCATGTTTAAAGTGATTTTCATGCTTCCAGGGGCTCGGGAAGTGAATTAAATACTATTTGGAGGCATTTAATGTTCAAGCAAAAACAGCAGATTTTTGACAAAAGAGATAACACCCCCCCATTACGTCATGCTTCAGAAATGTGGAAAATGGTCCGTTTTCAAATGTTTTATTTTTGAACATCAGTTCACATTTGTAGGTGGATCATCAGTGTTAGAGCTAAAATTAGCATGTTTAAAGTGATTTTCATGCTTCCAGGGGCCCTAAACACAAGATTTATGGAATGGTTAAAAGTGCATGAAAATGGCCAATTTACTCACTCTGAGTTCTCAAAAAGGGTTTCTTCACCCCGGGAAGTTAATTAAATACCATTTGGAGGCATTTAATGTTCGAGCAAAAACGGCTGATTTTCGACAAAAGAGATAACACCCCCCCATTACGTCATGCTTCAGAAATGTGGAAAATGGTCCGTTTTCAAATGTTTTATTTTTGAACGTCAGTTCACATTTGTAGGTGGATCATCAGTGTTAGAGCTAAAATTAGTATGTTTAAAATGATTTTCATGCTTCCAGGGGCTCGGGAAGTGAATTAAATACTATTTGGAGGCATTTAATGTTCAATCAAAAACAGCTGATTTTTGACAAAAGAGATAACACCCCCCATTACGTCATGCTTCAGAAATGTGGAAAATGGTCCGTTTTCAAATGTTTTATTTTTGAACATCAGTTCACATTTGTAGGTGGATCATCAGTGTTAGAGCTAAAATTAGCATGTTTAAAGTGATTTCCATGCTTCCAGGGGCCCTAAACACAAGATTTATGGAATGGTTAAAAGTGCATGAAAATGGCCAATTTACTCACTCTGAGTTCTCAAAAAGGGTTTCTTCACCCCGGGAAGTTAATTAAATACCATTTGGAGGCATTTAATGTTCGAGCAAAAACGGCTGATTTTCGACAAAAGAGATAACACCCCCCCATTACGTCATGCTTCAGAAATGTGGAAAATGGTCCGTTTTCAAATGTTTTATTTTTGAACGTCAGTTCACATTTGTAGGTGGATCATCAGTGTTAGAGCTAAAATTAGCATGTTTAAAGTGATTTTCATGCTTCCAGGGGCTCGGGAAGTGAATTAAATACTATTTGGAGGCATTTAATGTTCAATCAAAAACAGCTAATTTTTGACAAAAGAGATAACACCCCCCCATTACGTCATGCTTCAGAAATGTGGAAAATGGTCCGTTTTCAAATGTTTTATTTTTGAACGTCAGTTCACATTTGTAGGTGGATCATCAGTGTTAGAGCTAAAATTAGCATGTTTAAAGTGATTTTCATGCTTCCAGGGGTCCTAAACACAAGATTTATGGAATGGTTAAAAGTGCATGAAAATGGCCAATGTACTCACTCTGAGTTCTCAAAAAGGGTTTCTTCACCCGGGGAAGTTAATTAAATACCATTTGGAGGCATTTAATGTTCGAGCAAAAACGGCTGATTTTCGACAAAAGAGATAACACCCCCCCATTACGTCATACTTCAGGAATGTGGAAAATGGTCCGTTTTCAAATGTTTTATTTTTGAACGTCAGTTCACATTTGTAGGTGGATCATCAGTGTTAGAGCTAAAATTAGCATGTTTAAAGTGATTTTCATGCTTCCAGGGGCTCGGGAAGTGAATTAAATACTATTTGGAGGCATTTAATGTTCAATCAAAAACAGCTGATTTTTGACAAAAGAGATAACACCCCCCCATTACGTCATGCTTCAGAAATGTGGAAAATGGTCCGTTTTCAAATGTTTTATTTTTGAACGTCAGTTCACATTTGTAGGTGGATCATCAGTGTTAGAGCTAAAATTAGCATGTTTAAAGTGATTTTCATGCTTCCAGGGGCCCTAAACACAAGATTTATGGAATGGTTAAAAGTGCATGAAAATGGCCAATGTACTCACTCTGAGTTCTCAAAAAGGGTTTCTTCACCCCGGGAAGTTAATTAAATACCATTTGGAGGCATTTAATGTTCGAGCAAAAACGGCTGATTTTCGACAAAAGAGATAACACCCCCCCATTACGTCATGCTTCAGAAATGTGGAAAATGGTCCATTTTCAAATGTTTAATTTTTGAACGTCAGTTCACAATTGTAGGTGGATCATCAGTGTTAGAGCTAAAATTAGCATGTTTAAAGTGATTTTCATACTTCCAGGGGCTCGGGAAGAGAATTAAATACTATTTGGAGGCATTTAATGTTCAATCAAAAACAGCTGATTTTTGACAAAAGAGATAACACCCCCCATTACGTCATGCTTCAGAAATGTGGAAAAATGGTCCGTTTTCAAATGTTTTATTTTTGAACGTCAGTTCACATTTGTAGGTGGATCATCAGTGTTAGAGCTAAAATTAGCATGTTTAAAGTGATTTTCATGCTTCCAGGGGCCCTAAACACAAGATTTATGGAATGGTTAAAAGTGCATGAAAATGGCCAATTTACTCACTCTGAGTTCTCAAAAAGGGTTTCTTCACCCCGGGAAGTTAATTAAATACCATTTGGAGGCATTTAATGTTCGAGCAAAAACGGCTGATTTTCGACAAAAGAGATAACACCCCCCCATTACGTCATGCTTCAGAAATGTGGAAAATGGTCCATTTTCAAATGTTTTATTTTTGAACGTCAGTTCACATTTGTAGGTGGATCATCAGTGTTAGAGCTAAAATTAGCATGTTTAAAGTGATTTTCATGCTTCCAGGGGCTCGGGAAGTGAATTAAATACTATTTGGAGGCATTTAATGTTGAAGCAAAAACAGCTGATTTTTGACAAAAGAGATAACACCCCCCATTACGTCATGCTTCAGAAATGTGGAAAATGGTCCGTTTTCAAATGTTTTATTTTTGAACGTCAGTTCACATTTGTAGGTGGATCATCAGTGTTAGAGCTAAAATTAGCATGTTTAAAGTGATTTTCATGCTTCCAGGGGCCCTAAACACAAGATTTATGGAATGGTTAAAAGTGCATGAAAATGGCCAATTTACTCACTCTGAGTTCTCAAAAAGGGTTTCTTCACCCCGGGAAGTTAATTAAATACCATTTGGACGCATTTAATGTTCGAGCAAAAACGGCTGATTTTCGACAAAAGAGATAACACCCCCCCATTACGTCATGCTTCAGAAATGTGGAAAATGGTCCGTTTTCAAATGTTTTATTTTTGAACGTCAGTTCACATTTGTAGGTGGATCATCAGTGTTAGAGCTAAAATTAGCATGTTTAAAGTGATTTTCATGCTTCCAGGGGCTCGGGAAGTGAATTAAATACTATTTGGAGGCATTTAATGTTCAATCAAAAACAGCTGATTTTTGACAAAAGAGATAACACCCCCCCATTACGTCATGCTTCAGAAATGTGGAAAATGGTCCGTTTTCAAATGTTTTATTTTTGAACGTCAGTTCACATTTGTAGGTGGATCATCAGTGTTAGAGCTAAAATTAGCATGTTTAAAGTGATTTTCATGCATCCAGGGGCCCTAAACACAAGATTTATGGAATGGTTAAAAGTGCATGAAAATGGCCAATGTACTCACTCTGAGTTCTCAAAAAGGGTTTCTTCACCCCGGGAAGTTAATTAAATACCATTTGGAGGCATTTAATGTTCGAGCAAAAACGGCTGATTTTCGACAAAAGAGATAACACCCCCCCATTACGTCATGCTTCAGAAATGTGGAAAATGGTCCATTTTCAAATGTTTAATTTTTGAACGTCAGTTCACATTTGTAGGTGGATCATCAGTGTTAGAGCTAAAATTAGCATGTTTAAAGTGATTTTCATGCTTCCAGGGGCTCGGGAAGTGAATTAAATACTATTTGGAGGCATTTAATGTTCAATCAAAAACAGCTGATTTTTGACAAAAGAGATAACACCCCCCCATTACGTCATGCTTCAGAAATGTGGAAAATGGTCCGTTTTCAAATGTTTTATTTTTGAACGTCAGTTCACATTTGTAGGTGGATCATCAGTGTTAGAGCTAAAATTAGCATGTTTAAAGTGATTTTCATGCTTCCAGGGGCCCTAAACACAAGATTTATGGAATGGTTAAAAGTGCATGAAAATGGCCAATTTACTCACTCTGAGTTCTCAAAAAGGGTTTCTTCACCCCGGGAAGTTAATTAAATACCATTTGGAGGCATTTAATGTTCGAGTAAAAACGGCTGATTTTCGACAAAAGAGATAACACCCTCCCATTACGTCATGCTTCAGAAATGTGGAAAATGGCCCGTTTTCAAATGTTTTATTTTTGAGCGTCAGTTCACATTTGTAGGTGGATCATCAGTGTTAGAGCTAAAACTAGCATGTTTAAAGTGATTTTCATGCTTCCAGGGGCTCGGAAAGTGAATTAAATACTATTTGGAGGCATTTAATGTTCAAGCAAAAACAGCTGATTTTTGACAAAAGAGATAACACCCTCCCATTACGTCATGCTTCAGAAATGTGGAAAATGGTCCGTTTTCAAATGTTTTATTTTTGAACGTCAGTTCACATTTGTAGGTGGATCATCAGTGTTAGAGCTAAAATTAGCATGTTTAAAGTGATTTTCATGCTTCCAGGGGCCCTAAACACAAGATTTATGGAATGGTTAAAAGTGCATGAAAATGGCCAATTTACTCACTCTGAGTTCTCAAAAAGGGTTTCTTCACCCCGGGAAGTTAATTAAATACCATTTGGAGGCATTTAATGTTCGAGCAAAAACGGCTGATTTTCGACAAAAGAGATAACACCCCCCATTACGTCATGCTTCAGAAATGTGGAAAATGGTCCATTTTCAAATGTTTTATTTTTGAACGTCAGTTCACATTTGTAGGTGGATCATCAGTGTTAGAGCTAAAATTAGCATGTTTAAAGTGATTTTCATGCTTCCAGGGGCTCGGGAAGTGAATTAAATACTATTTGGAGGCATTTAATGTTGAAGCAAAAACAGCTGATTTTTGACAAAAGAGATAACACCCCCCCATTACGTCATGCTTCAGAAATGTGGAAAATGGTCCGTTTTCAAATGTTTTATTTTTGAACGTCAGTTCACATTTGTAGGTGGATCATCAGTGTTAGAGCTAAAATTAGCATGTTTAAAGTGATTTTCATGCTTCCAGGGGCCCTAAACACAAGATTTATGGAATGGTTAAAAGTGCATGAAAATGGCCAATGTACTCACTCTGAGTCCTCAAAAAGGGTTTCTTCACCCCGGGAAGTTAATTAAATACCATTTGGAGGCATTTAATGTTCGAGCAAAAACGGCTGATTTTTGACAAAAGAGATAACACCCCCCCATTGCGTCATGCTTCAGGAATGTGGAAAATGGTCCGTTTTAAAATGTTTTATTTTTGAACGTCAGTTCACATTTGTAGGTGGATCATCAGTGTTAGAGCTAAAATTAGCATGTTTGAAGTGATTTTCATGCTTCCAGGGGCTTGGGAAGTTAATTAAATACTATTTGGAGGCATTTAATGTTCAATCACAAACAGCTGATTTTTGACAAAAGAGATAACACCCCCCCATTACGTCATGCTTCAGAAATGTGGAAAATGGTCAGTTTTCAAATGTTTTATTTTTGAACGTCAGTTCACATTTGTAGGTGGATCATCAGTGTTAGAGCTAATATTAGCATGTTTAAAGTGATTTTCATGCTTCCAGGGGCCCTAAACACAAGATTTATGGAATGGTTAAAAGTGCGCGAAAATGGCCAATTTACTCACTCTGAGTTCTCAAAAAGGGTTTCTTCACCCCGGGAAGTTAATTAAATACCATTTGGAGGCATTTAATGTTCGAGCAAAAACGGCTGATTTTCGACAAAAGAGATAACACCCCCCCATCACGTCATGCTTCAGAAATGTGGAAAATGGTCCATTTTCAAATGTTTTATTTTTGAACGTCAGTTCACATTTGTAGGTGGATCATCAGTGTTAGAGCTAAAATTAGCATGTTTAAAGTGATTTTCATGCTTCCAGGGGCTCGGGAAGTGAATTAAATACTATTTGGAGGCATTTAATGTTGAAGCAAAAACAGCTGATTTTTGACAAAAGAGATAACACCCCCCCATTACGTCATGCTTCAGAAATGTGGAAAATGGTCCATTTTCAAATGTTTTATTTTTGAACGTCAGTTCACATTTTCTAGGTGGATCATCAGTGTTAGAGCTAAAATTAGCATGTTTAAAGTGATTTTCATGCTTCCAGGGGCCCTAAACACAAGATTTATGGAATGGTTAAAAGTGCATGAAAATGGCCAATGTACTCACTCTGAGTTCTCAAAAAGGGTTTCTTCACCCCGGGAAGTTAATTAAATACCATTTGGAGGCATTTAATGTTCGAGCAAAAACGGCTGATTTTCGACAAAAGAGATAACACCCCCCCATTACGTCATGCTTCAGGAATGTGGAAAATGGTCCGTTTTCAAATGTTTTATTTTTGAACGTCAGTTCACATTTGTAGGTGGATCATCAGTGTTAGAGCTAAAATTAGCATGTTTAAAGTGATTTTCATGCTTCCAGGGGCTCGGGAAGTGAATTAAATACTATTTGGAGGCATTTAATGTTCACTCAAAAACAGCTGATTTTTGACAAAGAGATAACACCCCCCATTACGTCATGCTTCAGAAATGTGGAAAATGGTCCGTTTTCAAATGTTTTATTTTTGAACGTCAGTTCACATTTGTAGGTGGATCATCAGTGTTAGAGCTAAAATTAGCATGTTTAAAGTGATTTTCATGCTTCCAGGGGCCCTAAACACAAGATTTATGGAATGGTTAAAAGTGCGCGAAAATGGCCAATTTACTCACTCTGAGTTCTCAAAAAGGGTTTCTTCACACCGGGAAGTTAATTAAATACCATTTGGAGGCATTTAATGTTCGAGCAAAAATGGCTGATTTTCGACAAAAGAGATAACACCCCCCCATTACGTCATGCTTCAGAAATGTGGAAAATGGTCCATTTTCAAATGTTTAATTTTTGAACGTCAGTTCACATTTGTAGGTGGATCATCAGTGTTAGAGCTAAAATTAGCATGTTTAAAGTGATTTTCATGCTTCCAGGGGCTCGGGAAGTGAATTAAATACGATTTGGAGGCATTTAATGTTCAATCAAAAACAGCTGATTTTTGACAAAAGAGATAACACCCCCCCATTACGTCATGCTTCAGAAATGTGGAAAATGGTCCGTTTTCAAATGTTTTATTTTTGAACGTCAGTTCACATTTGTAGGTGGATCATCAGTGTTAGAGCTAAAATTAGCATGTTTAAAGTGATTTTCATGCTTCCAGGGGCCCTAAACACAAGATTTATGGAATGGTTAAAAGTGCGCGAAAATGGCCAATTTACTCACTCTGAGTTCTCAAAAAGGGTTTCTCACCCCGGGAAGTTAATTAAATACCATTTGGAGGCATTTAATGTTCGAGCAAAAATGGCTGATTTTTGACAAAAGAGATAACACCCCCCCATTACGTCATGCTTCAGAAATGTGGAAAATGGTCCGTTTTCAAATGTTTTATTTTTGAACGTCAGTTCACATTTGTAGGTGGATCATCAGTGTTAGAGCTAAAATTAGCATGTTTAAAGTGATTTTCATGCTTCCAGGGGCTCGGGAAGTGAATTAAATACTATTTGGAGGCATTTAATGTTCAATCAAAAACAGCTGATTTTTGACAAAAGAGATAACACCCCCCCATTACGTCATGCTTCAGAAATGTGGAAAATGGTCCGTTTTCAAATGTTTTATTTTTGAACGTCAGTTCACATTTGTAGGTGGATCATCAGTGTTAGAGCTAAAATTAGCATGTTTAAAGTGATTTTCATGCTTCCAGGGGCCCTAAACACAAGATTTATGGAATGGTTAAAAGTGCATGAAAATGGCCAATTTACTCACTCTGAGTTCTCAAAAAGGGTTTCTTCACCCCGGGAAGTTAATTAAATACCATTTGGAGGCATTTAATGTTCGAGTAAAAACGGCTGATTTTCGACAAAAGAGATAACACTCCCCCATTACGTCATGCTTCAGAAATGTGGAAAATGGTCCGTTTTCAAATGTTTTATTTTTGAACGTCAGTTCACATTTGTAGGTGGATCATCAGTGTTAGAGCTAAAATTAGCATGTTTAAAGTGATTTTCATGCTTCCAGGGGCTCGGAAAGTGAATTAAATACTATTTGGAGGCATTTAATGTTCAAGCAAAAACAGCTGATTTTTGACAAAAGAGATAACACCCCCCCATTACGTCATGCTTCAGAAATGTGGAAAATGGTCCGTTTTCAAATGTTTTATTTTTGAACGTCAGTTCACATTTGTAGGTGGATCATCAGTGTTAGAGCTAAAATTAGCATGTTTAAAGTGATTTTCATGCTTCCAGGGGCCCTAAACACAAGATTTATGGAATGGTTAAAAGTGCATGAAAATGGCCAATTTACTCACTCTGAGTTCTCAAAAAGGGTTTCTTCACCCCGGAAAGTTAATTAAATACCATTTGGAGGCATTTAATGTTCGAGCAAAAACGGCTGATTTTCGACAAAAGAGATAACACCCCCCCCATTACGTCATGCTTCAGAAATGTGGAAAATGGTCCGTTTTCAAATGTTTTATTTTTGAACGTCAGTTCACATTTGTAGGTGGATCATCAGTGTTAGAGCTAAAATTAGCATGTTTAAAGTGATTTTCATGCTTCCAGGGGCCCTAAACACAAGATTTATGGAATGGTTAAAAGTGCATGAAAATGGCCAATTTACTCACTCTGAGTTCTCAAAAAGGGTTTCTTCACCCCGGGAAGTTAATTAAATACCATTTGGAGGCATTTAATGTTCGAGCAAAAACGGCTGATTTTCGACAAAAGAGATAACACCCCCCCATTGCGTCATGCTTCAGGAATGTGGAAAATGGTCCGTTTTCAAATGTTTTATTTTTGAACGTCAGTTCACATTTGTAGGTGGATCATCAGTGTTAGAGCTAAAATTAGCATGTTTGAAGTGATTTTCATGCTTCCAGGGGCTCGGGAAGTGAATTAAATACTATTTGGAGGCATTTAATGTTGAAGCAAAAACAGCTGATTTTTGACAAAAGAGATAACACCCCCCCATTACGTCATGCTTCAGAAATGTGGAAAATGGTCCGTTTTCAAATGTTTTATTTTTGAACATCAGTTCACATTTGTAGGTGGATCATCAGTGTTAGAGCTAAAATTAGCATGTTTAAAGTGATTTTCATGCTTCCAGGGGCCCTAAACACAAGATTTATGGAATGGTTAAAAGTGCATGAAAATGGCCAATTTACTCACTCTGAGTTCTCAAAAAGGGTTTCTTCACCCCGGAAAGTTAATTAAATACCATTTGGAGGCATTTAATGTTCGAGCAAAAACGGCTGATTTTCGACAAAAAAGATAACACCCCCCCATTACGTCATGCTTCAGAAATGTGGAAAATGGCCCGTTTTCAAATGTTTTATTTTTTAACGTCAGTTCACATTTGTAGGTGGATCATCAATGTTAGAGCTAAAATTAGCATGTTTAAAGTGATTTTCATGCTTCCAGGGGCTCGGGAAGTGAATTAAATACTATTTGGAGGCATTTAATGTTCAAGCAAAAACAGCAGATTTTTGACAAAAGAGATAACACCCCCCCATTACGTCATGCTTCAGAAATATGGAAAATGGTCCGGTTTCAAATGTTTTATTTTTGAACGTCAGTTCACATTTGTAGGTGGATCATCAGTGTTAGAGCTAAAATTAGCATGTTTAAAGTGATTTTCATGCTTCCAGGGGCCCTAAACACAAGATTTATGGAATGGTTAAAAGTGCATGAAAATGGCCAATTTACTCACTCTGAGTTCTCAAAAAGGTTTTCTTCACCCCGGGAAGTTAATTAAATACCATTTGGAGGCATTTAAAATTCGAGCAAAAACGGCTGATTTTCGACAAAAGAGATAACACCCCCCCATTACGTCATGCTTCAGAAATGTGGAAAATGGTCCGTTTTCAAATGTTTTATTTTTGAACGTCAGTTCACATTTGTAGGTGGATCATCAGTGTTAGAGCTAAAATTAGCATGTTTAAAGTGATTTTCATGCTTCCAGGGGCCCTAAACACAAGATTTATGGAATGGTTAAAAGTGCATGAAAATGGCCAATTTACTCACTCTGAGTTCTCAAAAAGGGTTTCTTCACCCCGGGAAGTTAATTAAATACCATTTGGAGGCATTTAATGTTCGAGCAAAAACGGCTGATTTTCGACAAAAGAGATAACACCCCCCCATTGCGTCATGCTTCAGGAATGTGGAAAATGGTCCGTTTTCAAATGTTTTATTTTTGAACGTCAGTTCACATTTGTAGGTGGATCATCAGTGTTAGAGCTAAAATTAGCATGTTTGAAGTGATTTTCATGCTTCCAGGGGCTCGGGAAGTGAATTAAATACTATTTGGAGGCATTTAATGTTGAAGCAAAAACAGCTGATTTTTGACAAAAGAGATAACACCCCCCCATTACGTCATGCTTCAGAAATGTGGAAAATGGTCCGTTTTCAAATGTTTTATTTTTGAACATCAGTTCACATTTGTAGGTGGATCATCAGTGTTAGAGCTAAAATTAGCATGTTTAAAGTGATTTTCATGCTTCCAGGGGCCCTAAACACAAGATTTATGGAATGGTTAAAAGTGCATGAAAATGGCCAATTTACTCACTCTGAGTTCTCAAAAAGGGTTTCTTCACCCCGGAAAGTTAATTAAATACCATTTGGAGGCATTTAATGTTCGAGCAAAAACGGCTGATTTTCGACAAAAAAGATAACACCCCCCCATTACGTCATGCTTCAGAAATGTGGAAAATGGCCCGTTTTCAAATGTTTTATTTTTTAACGTCAGTTCACATTTGTAGGTGGATCATCAATGTTAGAGCTAAAATTAGCATGTTTAAAGTGATTTTCATGCTTCCAGGGGCTCGGGAAGTGAATTAAATACTATTTGGAGGCATTTAATGTTCAAGCAAAAACAGCAGATTTTTGACAAAAGAGATAACACCCCCCCATTACGTCATGCTTCAGAAATATGGAAAATGGTCCGGTTTCAAATGTTTTATTTTTGAACGTCAGTTCACATTTGTAGGTGGATCATCAGTGTTAGAGCTAAAATTAGCATGTTTAAAGTGATTTTCATGCTTCCAGGGGCCCTAAACACAAGATTTATGGAATGGTTAAAAGTGCATGAAAATGGCCAATTTACTCACTCTGAGTTCTCAAAAAGGTTTTCTTCACCCCGGGAAGTTAATTAAATACCATTTGGAGGCATTTAAAATTCGAGCAAAAATGGCTGATTTTCGACAAAAGAGATAACACCCCCCCATTACGTCATGCTTCAGAAATGTGGAAAATGGTCCGTTTTCAAATGTTTTATTTTTGAACGTCAGTTCACATTTGTAGGTGGATCATCAGTGTTAGAGCTAAAATTAGCATGTTTAAAGTGATTTTCATGCTTCCAGGGGCTCGGGAAGTGAATTAAATACTATTTGGAGGCATTTAATGTTCAATCAACAACAGCTGATTTTTGACAAAAGAGATAACACCCCCCCATTACGTCATGCTTCAGAAATGTGGAAAATGGTCCGTTTTCAAATGTTTTATTTTTGAACGTCAGTTCACATTTGTAGGTGGATCATCAGTGTTAGAGCTAAAATTAGCATGTTTAAAGTGATTTTCATGCTTCCAGGGTCCCTAAACACAAGATTTATGGAATGGTTAAAAGTGCATGAAAATGGCCAATTTACTCACTCTGAGTTCTCAAAAAGGGTTTCTTCACCCCGGGAAGTTAATTAAATACCATTTGGAGGCATTTAATGTTCGAGCAAAAACGGCTGATTTTCGACAAAAGAGATAACACCCCCCCATTACGTCATGCTTCAGAAATGTGGAAAATGGTCCGTTTTCAAATGTTTTATTTTTGAACGTCAGTTCACATTTGTAGGTGGATCATCAGTGTTAGAGCTAAAATTAGCATGTTTAAAGTGATTTTCATGCTTCCAGGGGCTCGGGAAGTGAATTAAATACTATTTGGAGGCATTTAATGTTCAATCAAAAACAGCTGATTTTTGACAAAAGAGATAACACCCCCCCATTACGTCATGCTTCAGAAATGTGGAAAATGGTCCGTTTTCAAATGTTTTATTTTTGAACGTCAGTTCACATTTGTAGGTGGATCATCAGTGTTAGAGCTAAAATTAGCATGTTTAAAGTGATTTTCATGCTTCCAGGGGCCCTAAACACAAGATTTATGGAATGGTTAAAAGTGCATGAAAATGGCCAATTTACTCACTCTGAGTTCTCAAAAAGGGTTTCTTCACCCCGGGAAGTTAATTAAATACCATTTGGAGGCATTTAATGTTCGAGTAAAAACGGCTGATTTTCGACAAAAGAGATAACACTCCCCCATTACGTCATGCTTCAGAAATGTGGAAAATGGTCCGTTTTCAAATGTTTTATTTTTGAACGTCAGTTCACATTTGTAGGTGGATCATCAGTGTTAGAGCTAAAATTAGCATGTTTAAAGTGATTTTCATGCTTCCAGGGGCTCGGAAAGTGAATTAAATACTATTTGGAGGCATTTAATGTTCAAGCAAAAACAGCTGATTTTTGACAAAAGAGATAACACCCCCCCATTACGTCATGCTTCAGAAATGTGGAAAATGGTCAGTTTTCAAATGTTTTATTTTTGAACGTCAGTTCACATTTGTAGGTGGATCATCAGTGTTAGAGCTAAAATTAGCATGTTTAAAGTGATTTTCATGCTTCCAGGGGCCCTAAACACAAGATTTATGGAATGGTTAAAAGTGCATGAAAATGGCCAATTTACTCACTCTGAGTTCTCAAAAAGGGTTTCTTCACCCCGGAAAGTTAATTAAATACCATTTGGAGGCATTTAATGTTCGAGCAAAAACGGCTGATTTTCGACAAAAGAGATAACACCCCCCCCATTACGTCATGCTTCAGAAATGTGGAAAATGGTCCGTTTTCAAATGTTTTATTTTTGAACGTCAGTTCACATTTGTAGGTGGATCATCAGTGTTAGAGCTAAAATTAGCATGTTTAAAGTGATTTTCATGCTTCCAGGGGCCCTAAACACAAGATTTATGGAATGGTTAAAAGTGCATGAAAATGGCCAATTTACTCACTCTGAGTTCTCAAAAAGGGTTTCTTCACCCCGGGAAGTTAATTAAATACCATTTGGAGGCATTTAATGTTCGAGCAAAAACGGCTGATTTTCGACAAAAGAGATAACACCCCCCCATTGCGTCATGCTTCAGGAATGTGGAAAATGGTCCGTTTTCAAATGTTTTATTTTTTAACGTCAGTTCACATTTGTAGGTGGATCATCAGTGTTAGAGCTAAAATTAGCATGTTTGAAGTGATTTTCATGCTTCCAGGGGCTCGGGAAGTGAATTAAATACTATTTGGAGGCATTTAATGTTGAAGCAAAAACAGCTGATTTTTGACAAAAGAGATAACACCCCCCCATTACGTCATGCTTCAGAAATGTGGAAAATGGTCCGTTTTCAAATGTTTTATTTTTGAACATCAGTTCACATTTGTAGGTGGATCATCAGTGTTAGAGCTAAAATTAGCATGTTTAAAGTGATTTTCATGCTTCCAGGGGCCCTAAACACAAGATTTATGGAATGGTTAAAAGTGCATGAAAATGGCCAATTTACTCACTCTGAGTTCTCAAAAAGGGTTTCTTCACCCCGGAAAGTTAATTAAATACCATTTGGAGGCATTTAATGTTCGAGCAAAAACGGCTGATTTTCGACAAAAGAGATAACACCCCCCCATTACGTCATGCTTCAGAAATGTGGAAAATGGCCCGTTTTCAAATGTTTTATTTTTTAACGTCAGTTCACATTTGTAGGTGGATCATCAATGTTAGAGCTAAAATTAGCATGTTTAAAGTGATTTTCATGCTTCCAGGGGCTCGGGAAGTGAATTAAATACTATTTGGAGGCATTTAATGTTCAAGCAAAAACAGCAGATTTTTGACAAAAGAGATAACACCCCCCCATTACGTCATGCTTCAGAAATGTGGAAAATGGTCCGGTTTCAAATGTTTTATTTTTGAACGTCAGTTCACATTTGTAGGTGGATCATCAGTGTTAGAGCTAAAATTAGCATGTTTAAAGTGATTTTCATGCTTCCAGGGTCCCTAAACACAAGATTTATGGAATGGTTAAAAGTGCATGAAAATGGCCAATTTACTCACTCTGAGTTCTCAAAAAGGGTTTCTTCACCCCGGGAAGTTAATTAAATACCATTTGGAGGCATTTAATGTTCGAGCAAAAACGGCTGATTTTCGACAAAAGAGATAACACCCCCCCATTACGTCATGCTTCAGAAATGTGGAAAATGGTCCGTTTTCAAATGTTTTATTTTTGAACGTCAGTTCACATTTGTAGGTGGATCATCAGTGTTAGAGCTAAAATTAGCATGTTTAAAGTGATTTTCATGCTTCCAGGGGCTCGGGAAGTGAATTAAATACTATTTGGAGGCATTTAATGTTCAATCAAAAACAGCTGATTTTTGACAAAAGAGATAACACCCCCCCATTACGTCATGCTTCAGAAATGTGGAAAATGGTCCGTTTTCAAATGTTTTATTTTTGAACGTCAGTTCACATTTGTAGGTGGATCATCAGTGTTAGAGCTAAAATTAGCATGTTTAAAGTGATTTTCATGCTTCCAGGGGCCCTAAACACAAGATTTATGGAATGGTTAAAAGTGCATGAAAATGGCCAATTTACTCACTCTGAGTTCTCAAAAAAGGGTTTCTTCACCCCGGGAAGTTAATTAAATACCATTTGGAGGCATTTAATGTTCGAGTAAAAACGGCTGATTTTCGACAAAAGAGATAACACCGCCCCATTACGTCATGCTTCAGAAATGTGGAAAATGGTCCGTTTTCAAATGTTTTATTTTTGAACGTCAGTTCACATTTGTAGGTGGATCATCAGTGTTAGAGCTAAAATTAGCATGTTTAAAGTGATTTTCATGTTTCCAGGGGCTCGGAAAGTGAATTAAATACTATTTGGAGGCATTTAATGTTCAAGCAAAAACAGCTGATTTTTGACAAAAGAGATAACACCCCCCCATTACGTCATGCTTCAGAAATGTGGAAAATGGTCCGTTTTCAAATGTTTTATTTTTGAACGTCAGTTCACATTTGTAGGTGGATCATCAGTGTTAGAGCTAAAATTAGCATGTTTAAAGTGATTTTCATGCTTCCAGGGGCCCTAAACACAAGATTTATGGAATGGTTAAAAGTGCGCGAAAATGGCCAATTTACTCACTCTGAGTTCTCAAAAAGGGTTTCTTCACCCCGGGAAGTTAATTAAATACCATTTGGAGGCATTTAATGTTCGAGCAAAAACGGCTGATTTTCGACAAAAGAGATAACACCCCCCCATTACGTCATGCTTCAGAAATGTGGAAAATGGTCCATTTTCAAATGTTTTATTTTTGAACGTCAGTTCACATTTGTAGGTGGATCATCAGTGTTAGAGCTAAAATTAGCATGTTTAAAGTGATTTTCATGCTTCCAGGGGCTCGGGAAGTGAATTAAATACTATTTGGAGGCATTTAATGTTGAAGCAAAAACAGCTGATTTTTGACAAAAGAGATAACACCCCCCCATTACGTCATGCTTCAGAAATGTGGAAAATGGTCCATTTTCAAATGTTTTATTTTTGAACGTCAGTTCACATTTGTAGGTGGATCATCAGTGTTAGAGCTAAAATTAGCATGTTTAAAGTGATTTTCATGCTTCCAGGGGCCCTAAACACAAGATTTATGGAATGGTTAAAAGTGCATGAAAATGGCCAATGTACTCACTCTGAGTTCTCAAAAAGGGTTTCTTCACCCCGGGAAGTTAATTAAATACCATTTGGAGGCATTTAATGTTCGAGCAAAAATGGCTGATTTTCGACAAAAGAGATAACACCCCCCCATTACGTCATGCTTCAGGAATGTGGAAAATGGTCCGTTTTCAAATGTTTTATTTTTGAACGTCAGTTCACATTTGTAGGTGGATCATCAGTGTTAGAGCTAAAATTAGCATGTTTAAAGTGATTTTCATGCTTCCAGGGGCTCGGGAAGTGAATTAAATACTATTTGGAGGCATTTAATGTTCACTCAAAAACAGCTGATTTGTGACAAAAGAGATAACACCCCCCATTACGTCATGCTTCAGAAATGTGGAAAATGGTCCGTTTTCAAATGTTTTATTTTTGAACGTCAGTTCACATTTGTAGGTGGATCATCAGTGTTAGAGCTAAAATTAGCATGTTTAAAGTGATTTTCATGCTTCCAGGGGCCCTAAACACAAGATTTATGGAATGGTTAAAAGTGCGCGAAAATGGCCAATTTACTCACTCTGAGTTCTCAAAAAGGGTTTCTTCACCCCGGGAAGTTAATTAAATACCATTTGGAGGCATTTAATGTTCGAGCAAAAACGGCAGATTTTCGACAAAAGAGATAACACCCCCCCATTACGTCATGCTTCAGAAATGTGGAAAATGGTCCGTTTTCAAATGTTTTATTTTTGAACGTCAGTTCACATTTGTAGGTGGATCATTATTGTTAGAGCTAAAATTAGCATGTTTAAAGTGATTTTCATGCTTCCAGGGGCTCGGGAAGTGAATTAAATACTATTTGGAGGCATTTAATGTTCAATCAAAAACAGCTGATTTTTGACAAAAGAGATAACACCCCCCCATTACGTCATGCTTCAGAAATGTGGAAAATGGTCCGTTTTCAAATGTTTTATTTTTGAACGTCAGTTCACATTTGTAGGTGGATCATTATTGTTAGAGCTAAAATTTGCATGTTTAAAGTGATTTTCATGCTTCCAGGGGCCCTAAACACAAGATTTATGGAATGGTTAAAAGTGCGCGAAAATGGCCAATTTACTCACTCTGAGTTCTCAAAAAGGGTTTCTTCACCCCGGGAAGTTAATTAAATACCATTTGGAGGCATTTAATGTTCGAGCAAAAACGGCTGATTTTTGACAAAAGAGATAACACCCCCCCATTACGTCATGCTTCAGAAATGTGGAAAATGGTCCGTTTTCAAATGTTTTATTTTTGAACGTCAGTTCACATTTGTAGGTGGATCATCAGTGTTAGAGCTAAAATTAGCATGTTTAAAGTGATTTTCATGCTTCCAGGGGCTCGGGAAGTGAATTAAATACTATTTGGAGGCATTTAATGTTCAATCAAAAACAGCTGATTTTTGACAAAAGAGATAACACCCCCCCATTACGTCATGCTTCAGAAATGTGGAAAATGGTCCGTTTTCAAATGTTTTATTTTTGAACGTCAGTTCACATTTGTAGGTGGATCATCAGTGTTAGAGCTAAAATTAGCATGTTTAAAGTGATTTTCATGCTTCCAGGGGCTCGGGAAGTGAATTAAATACTATTTGGAGGCATTTAATGTTCAATCAAAAACAGCTGATTTTTGACAAAAGAGATAACACCCCCCCATTACGTCATGCTTCAGAAATATGGAAAATGGTCCGGTTTCAAATGTTTTATTTTTGAACGTCAGTTCACATTTGTAGGTGGATCATCAGTGTTAGAGCTAAAATTAGCATGTTTAAAGTGATTTTCATGCTTCCAGGGGCCCTAAACACAAGATTTATGGAATGGTTAAAAGTGCATGAAAATGGCCAATTTACTCACTCTGAGTTCTCAAAAAGGTTTTCTTCACCCCGGGAAGTTAATTAAATACCATTTGGAGGCATTTAAAATTCGAGCAAAAATGGCTGATTTTCGACAAAAGAGATAACACCCCCCCATTACGTCATGCTTCAGAAATGTGGAAAATGGTCCGTTTTCAAATGTTTTATTTTTGAACGTCAGTTCACATTTGTAGGTGGATCATCAGTGTTAGAGCTAAAATTAGCATGTTTAAAGTGATTTTCATGCTTCCAGGGGCTCGGGAAGTGAATTAAATACTATTTGGAGGCATTTAATGTTCAATCAACAACAGCTGATTTTTGACAAAAGAGATAACACCCCCCCATTACGTCATGCTTCAGAAATGTGGAAAATGGTCCGTTTTCAAATGTTTTATTTTTGAACGTCAGTTCACATTTGTAGGTGGATCATCAGTGTTAGAGCTAAAATTAGCATGTTTAAAGTGATTTTCATGCTTCCAGGGTCCCTAAACACAAGATTTATGGAATGGTTAAAAGTGCATGAAAATGGCCAATTTATTCACTCTGAGTTCTCAAAAAGGGTTTCTTCACCCCGGGAAGTTAATTAAATACCATTTGGAGGCATTTAATGTTCGAGCAAAAACGGCTGATTTTCGACAAAAGAGATAACACCCCCCCATTACGTCATGCTTCAGAAATGTGGAAAATGGTCCGTTTTCAAATGTTTTATTTTTGAACGTCAGTTCACATTTGTAGGTGGATCATCAGTGTTAGAGCTAAAATTAGCATGTTTAAAGTGATTTTCATGCTTCCAGGGGCTCGGGAAGTGAATTAAATACTATTTGGAGGCATTTAATGTTCAATCAAAAACAGCTGATTTTTGACAAAAGAGATAACACCCCCCCATTACGTCATGCTTCAGAAATGTGGAAAATGGTCCGTTTTCAAATGTTTTATTTTTGAACGTCAGTTCACATTTGTAGGTGGATCATCAGTGTTAGAGCTAAAATTAGCATGTTTAAAGTGATTTTCATGCTTCCAGGGGCCCTAAACACAAGATTTATGGAATGGTTAAAAGTGCATGAAAATGGCCAATTTACTCACTCTGAGTTCTCAAAAAGGGTTTCTTCACCCCGGGAAGTTAATTAAATACCATTTGGAGGCATTTAATGTTCGAGTAAAAACGGCTGATTTTCGACAAAAGAGATAACACTCCCCCATTACGTCATGCTTCAGAAATGTGGAAAATGGTCCGTTTTCAAATGTTTTATTTTTGAACGTCAGTTCACATTTGTAGGTGGATCATCAGTGTTAGAGCTAAAATTAGCATGTTTAAAGTGATTTTCATGCTTCCAGGGGCTCGGAAAGTGAATTAAATACTATTTGGAGGCATTTAATGTTCAAGCAAAAACAGCTGATTTTTGACAAAAGAGATAACACCCCCCCATTACGTCATGCTTCAGAAATGTGGAAAATGGTCAGTTTTCAAATGTTTTATTTTTGAACGTCAGTTCACATTTGTAGGTGGATCATCAGTGTTAGAGCTAAAATTAGCATGTTTAAAGTGATTTTCATGCTTCCAGGGGCCCTAAACACAAGATTTATGGAATGGTTAAAAGTGCATGAAAATGGCCAATTTACTCACTCTGAGTTCTCAAAAAGGGTTTCTTCACCCCGGAAAGTTAATTAAATACCATTTGGAGGCATTTAATGTTCGAGCAAAAACGGCTGATTTTCGACAAAAGAGATAACACCCCCCCCATTACGTCATGCTTCAGAAATGTGGAAAATGGTCCGTTTTCAAATGTTTTATTTTTGAACGTCAGTTCACATTTGTAGGTGGATCATCAGTGTTAGAGCTAAAATTAGCATGTTTAAAGTGATTTTCATGCTTCCAGGGGCCCTAAACACAAGATTTATGGAATGGTTAAAAGTGCATGAAAATGGCCAATTTACTCACTCTGAGTTCTCAAAAAGGGTTTCTTCACCCCGGGAAGTTAATTAAATACCATTTGGAGGCATTTAATGTTCGAGCAAAAATGGCTGATTTTCGACAAAAGAGATAACACCCCCCCCATTGCGTCATGCTTCAGGAATGTGGAAAATGGTCCGTTTTCAAATGTTTTATTTTTTAACGTCAGTTCACATTTGTAGGTGGATCATCAGTGTTAGAGCTAAAATTAGCATGTTTGAAGTGATTTTCATGCTTCCAGGGGCTCGGGAAGTGAATTAAATACTATTTGGAGGCATTTAATGTTGAAGCAAAAACAGCTGATTTTTGACAAAAGAGATAACACCCCCCCATTACGTCATGCTTCAGAAATGTGGAAAATGGTCCGTTTTCAAATGTTTTATTTTTGAACATCAGTTCACATTTGTAGGTGGATCATCAGTGTTAGAGCTAAAATTAGCATGTTTAAAGTGATTTTCATGCTTCCAGGGGCCCTAAACACAAGATTTATGGAATGGTTAAAAGTGCATGAAAATGGCCAATTTACTCACTCTGAGTTCTCAAAAAGGGTTTCTTCACCCCGGAAAGTTAATTAAATACCATTTGGAGGCATTTAATGTTCGAGCAAAAACGGCTGATTTTCGACAAAAGAGATAACACCCCCCCATTACGTCATGCTTCAGAAATGTGGAAAATGGCCCGTTTTCAAATGTTTTATTTTTTAACGTCAGTTCACATTTGTAGGTGGATCATCAATGTTAGAGCTAAAATTAGCATGTTTAAAGTGATTTTCATGCTTCCAGGGGCTCGGGAAGTGAATTAAATACTATTTGGAGGCATTTAATGTTCAAGCAAAAACAGCAGATTTTTGACAAAAGAGATAACACCCCCCCATTACGTCATGCTTCAGAAATGTGGAAAATGGTCCGGTTTCAAATGTTTTATTTTTGAACGTCAGTTCACATTTGTAGGTGGATCATCAGTGTTAGAGCTAAAATTAGCATGTTTAAAGTGATTTTCATGCTTCCAGGGGCCCTAAACACAAGATTTATGGAATGGTTAAAAGTGCATGAAAATGGCCAATTTACTCACTCTGAGTTCTCAAAAAGGGTTTCTTCACCCCGGGAAGTTAATTAAATACCATTTGGAGGCATTTAATGTTCGAGCAAAAACGGCTGATTTTCGACAAAAGAGATAACACCCCCCCATTACGTCATGCTTCAGAAATGTGGAAAATGGTCCGTTTTCAAATGTTTTATTTTTGAACGTCAGTTCACATTTGTAGGTGGATCATCAGTGTTAGAGCTAAAATTAGCATGTTTAAAGTGATTTTCATGCTTCCAGGGGCCCTAAACACAAGATTTATGGAATGGTTAAAAGTGCATGAAAATGGCCAATTTACTCACTCTGAGTTCTCAAAAAGGGTTTCTTCACCCCGGGAAGTTAATTAAATACCATTTGGAGGCATTTAATGTTCGAGTAAAAACGGCTGATTTTCGACAAAAGAGATAACACCGCCCCATTACGTCATGCTTCAGAAATGTGGAAAATGGTCCGTTTTCAAATGTTTTATTTTTGAACGTCAGTTCACATTTGTAGGTGGATCATCAGTGTTAGAGCTAAAATTAGCATGTTTAAAGTGATTTTCATGTTTCCAGGGGCTCGGAAAGTGAATTAAATACTATTTGGAGGCATTTAATGTTCAAGCAAAAACAGCTGATTTTTGACAAAAGAGATAACACCCCCCCATTACGTCATGCTTCAGAAATGTGGAAAATGGTCCGTTTTCAAATGTTTTATTTTTGAACGTCAGTTCACATTTGTAGGTGGATCATCAGTGTTAGAGCTAAAATTAGCATGTTTAAAGTGATTTTCATGCTTCCAGGGGCCCTAAACACAAGATTTATGGAATGGTTAAAAGTGCGCGAAAATGGCCAATTTACTCACTCTGAGTTCCCAAAAAGGGTTTCTTCACCCCGGGAAGTTAATTAAATACCATTTGGAGGCATTTAATGTTCGAGCAAAAACGGCTGATTTTCGACAAAAGAGATAACACCCCCCCATTACGTCATGCTTCAGAAATGTGGAAAATGGTCCATTTTCAAATTTTTTATTTTTGAACGTCAGTTCACATTTGTAGGTGGATCATCAGTGTTAGAGCTAAAATTAGCATGTTTAAAGTGATTTTCATGCTTCCAGGGGCTCGGGAAGTGAATTAAATACTATTTGGAGGCATTTAATGTTGAAGCAAAAACAGCTGATTTTTGACAAAAGAGATAACACCCCCCCATTACGTCATGCTTCAGAAATGTGGAAAATGGTCCATTTTCAAATGTTTTATTTTTGAACGTCAGTTCACATTTGTAGGTGGATCATCAGTGTTAGAGCTAAAATTAGCATGTTTAAAGTGATTTTCATGCTTCCAGGGGCCCTAAACACAAGATTTATGGAATGGTTAAAAGTGCATGAAAATGGCCAATGTACTCACTCTGAGTTCTCAAAAAGGGTTTCTTCACCCCGGGAAGTTAATTAAATACCATTTGGAGGCATTTAATGTTCGAGCAAAAATGGCTGATTTTCGACAAAAGAGATAACACCCCCCCATTACGTCATGCTTCAGGAATGTGGAAAATGGTCCGTTTTCAAATGTTTTATTTTTGAACGTCAGTTCACATTTGTAGGTGGATCATCAGTGTTAGAGCTAAAATTAGCATGTTTAAAGTGATTTTCATGCTTCCAGGGGCTCGGGAAGTGAATTAAATACTATTTGGAGGCATTTAATGTTCACTCAAAAACAGCTGATTTGTGACAAAAGAGATAACACCCCCCATTACGTCATGCTTCAGAAATGTGGAAAATGGTCCGTTTTCAAATGTTTTATTTTTGAACGTCAGTTCACATTTGTAGGTGGATCATCAGTGTTAGAGCTAAAATTAGCATGTTTAAAGTGATTTTCATGCTTCCAGGGGCCCTAAACACAAGATTTATGGAATGGTTAAAAGTGCGCGAAAATGGCCAATTTACTCACTCTGAGTTCTCAAAAAGGGTTTCTTCACCCCGGGAAGTTAATTAAATACCATTTGGAGGCATTTAATGTTCGAGCAAAAACGGCAGATTTTCGACAAAAGAGATAACACCCCCCCATTACGTCATGCTTCAGAAATGTGGAAAATGGTCCGTTTTCAAATGTTTTATTTTTGAACGTCAGTTCACATTTGTAGGTGGATCATTATTGTTAGAGCTAAAATTAGCATGTTTAAAGTGATTTTCATGCTTCCAGGGGCTCGGGAAGTGAATTAAATACTATTTGGAGGCATTTAATGTTCAATCAAAAACAGCTGATTTTTGACAAAAGAGATAACACCCCCCCATTACGTCATGCTTCAGAAATGTGGAAAATGGTCCGTTTTCAAATGTTTTATTTTTGAACGTCAGTTCACATTTGTAGGTGGATCATTATTGTTAGAGCTAAAATTTGCATGTTTAAAGTGATTTTCATGCTTCCAGGGGCCCTAAACACAAGATTTATGGAATGGTTAAAAGTGCGCGAAAATGGCCAATTTACTCACTCTGAGTTCTCAAAAAGGGTTTCTTCACCCCGGGAAGTTAATTAAATACCATTTGGAGGCATTTAATGTTCGAGCAAAAACGGCTGATTTTTGACAAAAGAGATAACACCCCCCCATTACGTCATGCTTCAGAAATGTGGAAAATGGTCCGTTTTCAAATGTTTTATTTTTGAACGTCAGTTCACATTTGTAGGTGGATCATCAGTGTTAGAGCTAAAATTAGCATGTTTAAAGTGATTTTCATGCTTCCAGGGGCTCGGGAAGTGAATTAAATACTATTTGGAGGCATTTAATGTTCAATCAAAAACAGCTGATTTTTGACAAAAGAGATAACACCCCCCCATTACGTCATGCTTCAGAAATGTGGAAAATGGTCCGTTTTCAAATGTTTTATTTTTGAACGTCAGTTCACATTTGTAGGTGGATCATCAGTGTTAGAGCTAAAATTAGCATGTTTAAAGTGATTTTCATGCTTCCAGGGGCTCGGGAAGTGAATTAAATACTATTTGGAGGCATTTAATGTTCAATCAAAAACAGCTGATTTTTGACAAAAGAGATAACACCCCCCCATTACGTCATGCTTCAGAAATATGGAAAATGGTCCGGTTTCAAATGTTTTATTTTTGAACGTCAGTTCACATTTGTAGGTGGATCATCAGTGTTAGAGCTAAAATTAGCATGTTTAAAGTGATTTTCATGCTTCCAGGGGCCCTAAACACAAGATTTATGGAATGGTTAAAAGTGCATGAAAATGGCCAATTTACTCACTCTGAGTTCTCAAAAAGGTTTTCTTCACCCCGGGAAGTTAATTAAATACCATTTGGAGGCATTTAAAATTCGAGCAAAAATGGCTGATTTTCGACAAAAGAGATAACACCCCCCCATTACGTCATGCTTCAGAAATGTGGAAAATGGTCCGTTTTCAAATGTTTTATTTTTGAACGTCAGTTCACATTTGTAGGTGGATCATCAGTGTTAGAGCTAAAATTAGCATGTTTAAAGTGATTTTCATGCTTCCAGGGGCTCGGGAAGTGAATTAAATACTATTTGGAGGCATTTAATGTTCAATCAACAACAGCTGATTTTTGACAAAAGAGATAACACCCCCCCATTACGTCATGCTTCAGAAATGTGGAAAATGGTCCGTTTTCAAATGTTTTATTTTTGAACGTCAGTTCACATTTGTAGGTGGATCATCAGTGTTAGAGCTAAAATTAGCATGTTTAAAGTGATTTTCATGCTTCCAGGGTCCCTAAACACAAGATTTATGGAATGGTTAAAAGTGCATGAAAATGGCCAATTTATTCACTCTGAGTTCTCAAAAAGGGTTTCTTCACCCCGGGAAGTTAATTAAATACCATTTGGAGGCATTTAATGTTCGAGCAAAAACGGCTGATTTTCGACAAAAGAGATAACACCCCCCCATTACGTCATGCTTCAGAAATGTGGAAAATGGTCCGTTTTCAAATGTTTTATTTTTGAACGTCAGTTCACATTTGTAGGTGGATCATCAGTGTTAGAGCTAAAATTAGCATGTTTAAAGTGATTTTCATGCTTCCAGGGGCTCGGGAAGTGAATTAAATACTATTTGGAGGCATTTAATGTTCAATCAAAAACAGCTGATTTTTGACAAAAGAGATAACACCCCCCCATTACGTCATGCTTCAGAAATGTGGAAAATGGTCCGTTTTCAAATGTTTTATTTTTGAACGTCAGTTCACATTTGTAGGTGGATCATCAGTGTTAGAGCTAAAATTAGCATGTTTAAAGTGATTTTCATGCTTCCAGGGGCCCTAAACACAAGATTTATGGAATGGTTAAAAGTGCATGAAAATGGCCAATTTACTCACTCTGAGTTCTCAAAAAGGGTTTCTTCACCCCGGGAAGTTAATTAAATACCATTTGGAGGCATTTAATGTTCGAGTAAAAACGGCTGATTTTCGACAAAAGAGATAACACTCCCCCATTACGTCATGCTTCAGAAATGTGGAAAATGGTCCGTTTTCAAATGTTTTATTTTTGAACGTCAGTTCACATTTGTAGGTGGATCATCAGTGTTAGAGCTAAAATTAGCATGTTTAAAGTGATTTTCATGCTTCCAGGGGCTCGGAAAGTGAATTAAATACTATTTGGAGGCATTTAATGTTCAAGCAAAAACAGCTGATTTTTGACAAAAGAGATAACACCCCCCCATTACGTCATGCTTCAGAAATGTGGAAAATGGTCAGTTTTCAAATGTTTTATTTTTGAACGTCAGTTCACATTTGTAGGTGGATCATCCGTGTTAGAGCTAAAATTAGCATGTTTAAAGTGATTTTCATGCTTCCAGGGGCCCTAAACACAAGATTTATGGAATGGTTAAAAGTGCATGAAAATGGCCAATTTACTCACTCTGAGTTCTCAAAAAGGGTTTCTTCACCCCGGAAAGTTAATTAAATACCATTTGGAGGCATTTAATGTTCGAGCAAAAACGGCTGATTTTCGACAAAAGAGATAACACCCCCCCCATTACGTCATGCTTCAGAAATGTGGAAAATGGTCCGTTTTCAAATGTTTTATTTTTGAACGTCAGTTCACATTTGTAGGTGGATCATCAGTGTTAGAGCTAAAATTAGCATGTTTGAAGTGATTTTCATGCTTCCAGGGGCTCGGGAAGTGAATTAAATACTATTTGGAGGCATTTAATGTTGAAGCAAAAACAGCTGATTTTTGACAAAAGAGATAACACCCCCCCATTACGTCATGCTTCAGAAATGTGGAAAATGGTCCGTTTTCAAATGTTTTATTTTTGAACATCAGTTCACATTTGTAGGTGGATCATCAGTGTTAGAGCTAAAATTAGCATGTTTAAAGTGATTTTCATGCTTCCAGGGGCCCTAAACACAAGATTTATGGAATGGTTAAAAGTGCATGAAAATGGCCAATTTACTCACTCTGAGTTCTCAAAAAGGGTTTCTTCACCCCGGAAAGTTAATTAAATACCATTTGGAGGCATTTAATGTTCGAGCAAAAACGGCTGATTTTCGACAAAAGAGATAACACCCCCCCATTACGTCATGCTTCAGAAATGTGGAAAATGGCCCGTTTTCAAATGTTTTATTTTTTAACGTCAGTTCACATTTGTAGGTGGATCATCAATGTTAGAGCTAAAATTAGCATGTTTAAAGTGATTTTCATGCTTCCAGGGGCTCGGGAAGTGAATTAAATACTATTTGGAGGCATTTAATGTTCAAGCAAAAACAGCAGATTTTTGACAAAAGAGATAACACCCCCCCATTACGTCATGCTTCAGAAATGTGGAAAATGGTCCGGTTTCAAATGTTTTATTTTTGAACGTCAGTTCACATTTGTAGGTGGATCATCAGTGTTAGAGCTAAAATTAGCATGTTTAAAGTGATTTTCATGCTTCCAGGGGCCCTAAACACAAGATTTATGGAATGGTTAAAAGTGCATGAAAATGGCCAATTTACTCACTCTGAGTTCTCAAAAAGGGTTTCTTCACCCCGGGAAGTTAATTAAATACCATTTGGAGGCATTTAATGTTCGAGCAAAAACGGCTGATTTTCGACAAAAGAGATAACACCCCCCCATTACGTCATGCTTCAGAAATGTGGAAAATGGTCCGTTTTCAAATGTTTTATTTTTGAACGTCAGTTCACATTTGTAGGTGGATCATCAGTGTTAGAGCTAAAATTAGCATGTTTAAAGTGATTTTCATGCTTCCAGGGGCCCTAAACACAAGATTTATGGAATGGTTAAAAGTGCATGAAAATGGCCAATTTACTCACTCTGAGTTCTCAAAAAGGGTTTCTTCACCCCGGGAAGTTAATTAAATACCATTTGGAGGCATTTAATGTTCGAGTAAAAACGGCTGATTTTCGACAAAAGAGATAACACCGCCCCATTACGTCATGCTTCAGAAATGTGGAAAATGGTCCGTTTTCAAATGTTTTATTTTTGAACGTCAGTTCACATTTGTAGGTGGATCATCAGTGTTAGAGCTAAAATTAGCATGTTTAAAGTGATTTTCATGTTTCCAGGGGCTCGGAAAGTGAATTAAATACTATTTGGAGGCATTTAATGTTCAAGCAAAAACAGCTGATTTTTGACAAAAGAGATAACACCCCCCCATTACGTCATGCTTCAGAAATGTGGAAAATGGTCCGTTTTCAAATGTTTTATTTTTGAACGTCAGTTCACATTTGTAGGTGGATCATCAGTGTTAGAGCTAAAATTAGCATGTTTAAAGTGATTTTCATGCTTCCAGGGGCCCTAAACACAAGATTTATGGAATGGTTAAAAGTGCGCGAAAATGGCCAATTTACTCACTCTGAGTTCCCAAAAAGGGTTTCTTCACCCCGGGAAGTTAATTAAATACCATTTGGAGGCATTTAATGTTCGAGCAAAAACGGCTGATTTTCGACAAAAGAGATAACACCCCCCCATTACGTCATGCTTCAGAAATGTGGAAAATGGTCCATTTTCAAATTTTTTATTTTTGAACGTCAGTTCACATTTGTAGGTGGATCATCAGTGTTAGAGCTAAAATTAGCATGTTTAAAGTGATTTTCATGCTTCCAGGGGCTCGGGAAGTGAATTAAATACTATTTGGAGGCATTTAATGTTGAAGCAAAAACAGCTGATTTTTGACAAAAGAGATAACACCCCCCCATTACGTCATGCTTCAGAAATGTGGAAAATGGTCCATTTTCAAATGTTTTATTTTTGAACGTCAGTTCACATTTGTAGGTGGATCATCAGTGTTAGAGCTAAAATTAGCATGTTTAAAGTGATTTTCATGCTTCCAGGGGCCCTAAACACAAGATTTATGGAATGGTTAAAAGTGCATGAAAATGGCCAATGTACTCACTCTGAGTTCTCAAAAAGGGTTTCTTCACCCCGGGAAGTTAATTAAATACCATTTGGAGGCATTTAATGTTCGAGCAAAAATGGCTGATTTTCGACAAAAGAGATAACACCCCCCCATTACGTCATGCTTCAGGAATGTGGAAAATGGTCCGTTTTCAAATGTTTTATTTTTGAACGTCAGTTCACATTTGTAGGTGGATCATCAGTGTTAGAGCTAAAATTAGCATGTTTAAAGTGATTTTCATGCTTCCAGGGGCTCGGGAAGTGAATTAAATACTATTTGGAGGCATTTAATGTTCACTCAAAAACAGCTGATTTGTGACAAAAGAGATAACACCCCCCATTACGTCATGCTTCAGAAATGTGGAAAATGGTCCGTTTTCAAATGTTTTATTTTTGAACGTCAGTTCACATTTGTAGGTGGATCATCAGTGTTAGAGCTAAAATTAGCATGTTTAAAGTGATTTTCATGCTTCCAGGGGCCCTAAACACAAGATTTATGGAATGGTTAAAAGTGCGCGAAAATGGCCAATTTACTCACTCTGAGTTCTCAAAAAGGGTTTCTTCACCCCGGGAAGTTAATTAAATACCATTTGGAGGCATTTAATGTTCGAGCAAAAACGGCAGATTTTCGACAAAAGAGATAACACCCCCCCATTACGTCATGCTTCAGAAATGTGGAAAATGGTCCGTTTTCAAATGTTTTATTTTTGAACGTCAGTTCACATTTGTAGGTGGATCATTATTGTTAGAGCTAAAATTAGCATGTTTAAAGTGATTTTCATGCTTCCAGGGGCTCGGGAAGTGAATTAAATACTATTTGGAGGCATTTAATGTTCAATCAAAAACAGCTGATTTTTGACAAAAGAGATAACACCCCCCCATTACGTCATGCTTCAGAAATGTGGAAAATGGTCCGTTTTCAAATGTTTTATTTTTGAACGTCAGTTCACATTTGTAGGTGGATCATTATTGTTAGAGCTAAAATTTGCATGTTTAAAGTGATTTTCATGCTTCCAGGGGCCCTAAACACAAGATTTATGGAATGGTTAAAAGTGCGCGAAAATGGCCAATTTACTCACTCTGAGTTCTCAAAAAGGGTTTCTTCACCCCGGGAAGTTAATTAAATACCATTTGGAGGCATTTAATGTTCGAGCAAAAACGGCTGATTTTTGACAAAAGAGATAACACCCCCCCATTACGTCATGCTTCAGAAATGTGGAAAATGGTCCGTTTTCAAATGTTTTATTTTTGAACGTCAGTTCACATTTGTAGGTGGATCATCAGTGTTAGAGCTAAAATTAGCATGTTTAAAGTGATTTTCATGCTTCCAGGGGCTCGGGAAGTGAATTAAATACTATTTGGAGGCATTTAATGTTCAATCAAAAACAGCTGATTTTTGACAAAAGAGATAACACCCCCCCATTACGTCATGCTTCAGAAATGTGGAAAATGGTCCGTTTTCAAATGTTTTATTTTTGAACGTCAGTTCACATTTGTAGGTGGATCATCAGTGTTAGAGCTAAAATTAGCATGTTTAAAGTGATTTTCATGCTTCCAGGGGCCCTAAACACAAGATTTATGGAATGGTTAAAAGTGCGCGAAAATGGCCAATTTACTCACTCTGAGTTCTCAAAAAGGGTTTCTTCACCCCGGGAAGTTAATTAAATACCATTTGGAGGCATTTAATGTTCGAGCAAAAACGGCAGATTTTCGACAAAAGAGATAACACCCCCCCATTACGTCATGCTTCAGAAATGTGGAAAATGGTCCGTTTTCAAATGTTTTATTTTTGAACGTCAGTTCACATTTGTAGGTGGATCATTATTGTTAGAGCTAAAATTAGCATGTTTAAAGTGATTTTCATGCTTCCAGGGGCTCGGGAAGTGAATTAAATACTATTTGGAGGCATTTAATGTTCAATCAAAAACAGCTGATTTTTGACAAAAGAGATAACACCCCCCCATTACGTCATGCTTCAGAAATGTGGAAAATGGTCCGTTTTCAAATGTTTTATTTTTGAACGTCAGTTCACATTTGTAGGTGGATCATTATTGTTAGAGCTAAAATTTGCATGTTTAAAGTGATTTTCATGCTTCCAGGGGCCCTAAACACAAGATTTATGGAATGGTTAAAAGTGCGCGAAAATGGCCAATTTACTCACTCTGAGTTCTCAAAAAGGGTTTCTTCACCCCGGGAAGTTAATTAAATACCATTTGGAGGCATTTAATGTTCGAGCAAAAACGGCTGATTTTTGACAAAAGAGATAACACCCCCCCATTACGTCATGCTTCAGAAATGTGGAAAATGGTCCGTTTTCAAATGTTTTATTTTTGAACGTCAGTTCACATTTGTAGGTGGATCATCAGTGTTAGAGCTAAAATTAGCATGTTTAAAGTGATTTTCATGCTTCCAGGGGCTCGGGAAGTGAATTAAATACTATTTGGAGGCATTTAATGTTCAATCAAAAACAGCTGATTTTTGACAAAAGAGATAACACCCCCCCATTACGTCATGCTTCAGAAATGTGGAAAATGGTCCGTTTTCAAATGTTTTATTTTTGAACGTCAGTTCACATTTGTAGGTGGATCATCAGTGTTAGAGCTAAAATTAGCATGTTTAAAGTGATTTTCATGCTTCCAGGGGCCCTAAACACAAGATTTATGGAATGGTTAAAAGTGCATGAAAATGGCGAATTTACTCACTCTGAGTTCTCAAAAAGGGTTTCTTCACCCCGGGAAGTTAATTAAATACCATTTGGAGGCATTTAATGTTCGAGTAAAAACGGCTGATTTTCGACAAAAGAGATAACACTCCCCCATTACGTCATGCTTCAGAAATGTGGAAAATGGTCCGTTTTCAAATGTTTTATTTTTGAACGTCAGTTCACATTTGTAGGTGGATCATCAGTGTTAGAGCTAAAATTAGCATGTTTAAAGTGATTTTCATGCTTCCAGGGGCTCGGAAAGTGAATTAAATACTATTTGGAGGCATGTAATGTTCAAGCAAAAACAGCTGATTTTTGACAAAAGAGATAACACCCCCCCATTACGTCATGCTTCAGAAATGTGGAAAATGGTCCGTTTTCAAATGTTTTATTTTTGAACGTCAATTCACATTTGTAGGTGGATCATCAGTGTTAGAGCTAAAATTAGCATGTTTAAAGTGATTTTCATGCTTCCAGGGGCCCTAAACACAAGATTTATGGAATGGTTAAAAGTGCATGAAAATGGCCAATTTACTCACTCTGAGTTCTCAAAAAGGGTTTCTTCACCCCGGAAAGTTAATTAAATACCATTTGGAGGCATTTAATGTTCGAGCAAAAACGGCTGATTTTCGACAAAAGAGATAACACCCCCCCCATTACGTCATGCTTCAGAAATGTGGAAAATGGTCCGTTTTCAAATGTTTTATTTTTGAACGTCAGTTCACATTTGTAGGTGGATCATCAGTGTTAGAGCTAAAATTAGCATGTTTAAAGTGATTTTCATGCTTCCAGGGGCCCTAAACACAAGATTTATGGAATGGTTAAAAGTGCATGAAAATGGCCAATTTACTCACTCTGAGTTCTCAAAAAGGGTTTCTTCACCCCGGGAAGTTAATTAAATACCATTTGGAGGCATTTAATGTTCGAGCAAAAACGGCTGATTTTCGACAAAAGAGATAACACCCCCCCATTGCGTCATGCTTCAGGAATGTGGAAAATGGTCCGTTTTCAAATGTTTTATTTTTGAACGTCAGTTCACATTTGTAGGTGGATCATCAGTGTTAGAGCTAAAATTAGCATGTTTGAAGTGATTTTCATGCTTCCAGGGGCTCGGGAAGTGAATTAAATACTATTTGGAGGCATTTAATGTTGAAGCAAAAACAGCTGATTTTTGACAAAAGAGATAACACCCCCCCATTACGTCATGCTTCAGAAATGTGGAAAATGGTCCGTTTTCAAATGTTTTATTTTTGAACGTCAGTTCACATTTGTAGGTGGATCATCAGTGTTAGAGCTAAAATTAGCATGTTTAAAGTGATTTTCATGCTTCCAGGGGCCCTAAACACAAGATTTATGGAATGGTTAAAAGTGCATGAAAATGGCCAATTTACTCACTCTGAGTTCTCAAAAAGGTTTTCTTCACCCCGGGAAGTTAATTAAATACCATTTGGAGGCATTTAAAATTCGAGCAAAAATGGCTGATTTTCGATAAAAGAGATAACACCCCCCATTACGTCATGCTTCAGAAATGTGGAAAATGGTCCGTTTTCAAATGTTTTATTTTTGAACGTCAGTTCAAATTTGTAGGTGGATCATCAGTGTTAGAGCTAAAATTAGCATGTTTAAAGTGATTTTCATGCTTCCAGGGGCTCGGGAAGTGAATTAAATACTATTTGGAGGCATTTAATGTTCAATCAAAAACAGCTGATTTTTGACAAAAGAGATAACACCCCCCCATTACGTCATGCTTCAGAAATGTGGAAAATGGTCCGTTTTCAAATGTTTTATTTTTGAACGTCAGTTCACATTTGTAGGTGGATCATCAGTGTTAGAGCTAAAATTAGCATGTTTAAAGTGATTTTCATGCTTCCAGGGTCCCTAAACACAAGATTTATGGAATGGTTAAAAGTGCATGAAAATGGCCAATTTACTCACTCTGAGTTCTCAAAAAGGGTTTCTTCACCCCGGGAAGTTAATTAAATACCATTTGGAGGCATTTAATGTTCGAGCAAAAACGGCTGATTTTCGACAAAAGAGATAACACCCCCCATTACGTCATGCTTCAGAAATGTGGAAAATGGTCCGTTTTCAAATGTTTTATTTTTGAACGTCAGTTCACATTTGTAGGTGGATCATCAGTGTTAGAGCTAAAATTAGCATGTTTAAAGTGATTTTCATGCTTCCAGGGGCTCGGGAAGTGAATTAAATACTATTTGGAGGCATTTAATGTTCAATCAAAAACAGCTGATTTTTGACAAAAGAGATAACACCCCCCCATTACGTCATGCTTCAGAAATGTGGAAAATGGTCCGTTTTCAAATGTTTTATTTTTGAACGTCAGTTCACATTTGTAGGTGGATCATCAGTGTTAGAGCTAAAATTAGCATGTTTAAAGTGATTTTCATGCTTCCAGGGGCCCTAAACACAAGATTTATGGAATGGTTAAAAGTGCATGAAAATGGCCAATTTACTCACTCTGAGTTCTCAAAAAGGGTTTCTTCACCCCGGGAAGTTAATTAAATAACATTTGGAGGCATTTAATGTTCGAGTAAAAACGGCTGATTTTCGACGAAAGAGATAACACCCCCCCATTACGTCATGCTTCAGAAATGTGGAAAATGGTCCATTTTCAAATGTTTTATTTTTGAACGTCAGTTCACATTTGTAGGTGGATCATCAGTGTTAGAGCTAAAATTAGCATGTTTAAAGTGATGTTCATGCTTCCAGGGGCTCGGAAAGTGAATTAAATACTATTTGGAGGCATTTAATGTTCAAGCAAAAACAGCTGATTTTTGACAAAAGAGATAACACCCCCCCCATTACGTCATGCTTCAGAAATGTGGAAAATGGTCTGTTTTCAAATGTTTTATTTTTGAACGTCAGTTCACATTTGTAGGTGGATCATCAGTGTTAGAGCTAAAATTAGCATGTTTAAAGTGATTTTCATGCTTCCAGGGGCCCTAAACACAAGATTTATGGAATGGTTAAAAGTGCATGAAAATGGCCAATTTACTCACTCTGAGTTCTCAAAAAGGGTTTCTTCACCCCGGAAAGTTAATTGAATACCATTTGGAGGCATTTAATGTTCGAGCAAAAACGGCTGATTTTCGACAAAAGAGATAACACCCCCCCCATTATGTCATGCTTCAGAAATGTGGAAAATGGTCCGTTTTCAAATGTTTTACTTTTGAACGTCAGTTCACATTTGTAGGTGGATCATCAGTGTTAGAGCTAAAATTAGCATGTTTAAAGTGATTTTCATGCTTCCAGGGGCCCTAAACACAAGATTTATGGAATGGTTAAAAGTGCATGAAAATGGCCAATTTACTCACTGAGTTCTCAAAAAGGGTTCTTCACCCCGGGAAGTTAATTAAATACCATTTGGAGGCATTTAATGTTCGAGCAAAAACGGCTGATTTTCGACAAAAGAGATAACACCCCCCCATTGCGTCATGCTTCAGGAATGTGGAAAATGGTCCGTTTTCAAATGTTTTATTTTTGAACGTCAGTTCACATTTGTAGGTGGATCATCAGTGTTAGAGCTAAAATTAGCATGTTTGAAGTGATTTTCATGCTTCCAGGGGCTCGGGAAGTGAATTAAATACTATTTGGAGGCATTTAATGTTCAATCAAAAACAGCTGATTTTTGACAAAAGAGATAACACCCCCCCCATTACGTCATGCTTCAGAAATGTGGAAAATGGTCAGTTTTCAAATGTTTTATTTTTGAATGTCAGTTCACATTTGTAGGTGGATCATCAGTGTTAGAGCTAAAATTAGCATGTTTAAAGTGATTTTCATGCTTCCAGGGGCCCTAAACACAAGATTTATGGAATGGTTAAAAGTGCGCGAAAATGGCCAATTTACTCACTCTGAGTTCTCAAAAAGGGTTTCTTCACCCCGGGAAGTTAATTAAATACCATTTGGAGGCATTTAATGTTCGAGCAAAAACGGCTGATTTTCGACAAAAGAGATAACACCCCCCCATTACGTCATGCTTCAGAAATGTGGAAAATGGTCCATTTTCAAATGTTTTATTTTTGAACGTCAGTTCACATTTGTAGGTGGATCATCATTGTTAGAGCTAAAATTAGCATGTTTAAAGTGATTTTCATGCTTCCAGGGGCTCGGGAAGTGAATTAAATACTATTTGGAGGCATTTAATGTTGAAGCAAAAACAGCTGATTTTTGACAAAAGAGATAACACCCCCCCATTACGTCATGCTTCAGAAATGTGGAAAATGGTCAGTTTTCAAATGTTTTATTTTTGAACGTCATTTCACATTTGTAGGTGGATCATCAGTGTTAGAGCTAAAATTAGCATGTTTAAAGTGATTTTCATGCTTCCAGGGGCCCTAAACACAAGATTTATGGAATGGTTAAAAGTGCATGAAAATGGCCAATTTACTCACTCTGAGTTCTCAAAAAGGGTTTCTTCACCCCGGGAAGTTAATTAAATACCATTTTGAGGCATTTAATGTTCGAGCAAAAACGGCTGATTTTCGACAAAAGAGATAACACCCCCCCATTACGTCATGCTTCAGAAATGTGGAAAATGGCCCGTTTTCAAATGTTTTATTTTTGAACGTCAGTTCACATTTGTAGGTGGATCATCAATGTTAGAGCTAAAATTAGCATGTTTAAAGTGATTTTCATGCTTCCAGGGGCTCGGGAAGTGAATTAAATACTATTTGGAGGCATTTAATGTTCAAGCAAAAACAGCAGATTTTTGACAAAAGAGATAACACCCCCCCATTACGTCATGCTTCAGAAATGTGGAAAATGGTCCGTTTTCAAATGTTTTATTTTTGAACATCAGTTAACATTTGTAGGTGGATCATCAGTGTTAGAGCTAAAATTAGCATGTTTAAAGTGATTTTCATGCTTCTAGGGTCCCTAAACACAAGATTTATGGAATGGTTAAAAGTGCATGAAAATGGCCAATTTACTCACTCTGAGTTCTCAAAAAGGGTTTCTTCACCCCGGGAAGTTAATTAAATACCATTTGGAGGCATTTAATGTTCGAGCAAAAACGGCTGATTTTCGACAAAAGAGATAACACCCCCCCATTACGTCATGCTTCAGAAATGTGGAAAATGGTCCGTTTTCAAATGTTTTATTTTTGAACGTCAGTTCACATTTGTAGGTGGATCATCAGTGTTAGAGCTAAAATTAGCATGTTTAAAGTGATTTTCATGCTTCCAGGGGCTCGGGAAGTGAATTAAATACTATTTGGAGGCATTTAATGTTCAATCAAAAACAGCTGATTTTTGACAAAAGAGATAACACCCCCCCATTACGTCATGCTTCAGAAATGTGGAAAATGGTCCGTTATCAAATGTTTTATTTTTGAACGTCAGTTCACATTTGTAGGTGGATCATCAGTGTTAGAGCTAAAATTAGCATGTTTAAAGTGATTTTCATGCTTCCAGGGGCTCGGGAAGTGAATTAAATACTATTTGGAGGCATTTAATGTTCAATCAAAAACAGCTGATTTTTGACAAAAGAGATAACACCCCCCCATTACGTCATGCTTCAGAAATGTGGAAAATGGTCCGTTTTCAAATGTTTTATTTTTGAACGTCAGTTCACATTTGTAGGTGGATCATCAGTGTTAGAGCTAAAATTAGCATGTTTAAAGTGATTTTCATGCTTCCAGGGGCCCTAAACACAAGATTTATGGAATGGTTAAAAGTGCATGAAAATGGCCAATTTACTCACTCTGAGTTCTCAAAAAGAGTTTCTTCACCCCGGGAAGTTAATTAAATACCATTTGGAGGCATTTAATGTTCGAGTAAAAACGGCTGATTTTCGACAAAAGAGATAACACCCCCCCATTGCGTCATGCTTCAGGAATGTGGAAAATGGTCCGTTTTCAAATGTTTTATTTTTGAACGTCAGTTCACATTTGTAGGTGGATCATCAGTGTTAGAGCTAAAATTAGCATGATTGAAGTGATTTTCATGCTTCCAGGGGCTCGGGAAGTGAATTAAATACTATTTGGAGGCATTTAATGTTGAAGCAAAAACAGCTGATTTTTGACAAAAGAGATAACACCCCCCCATTACGTCATGCTTCAGAAATGTGGAAAATGGACCGTTTTCAAATATTTTATTTTTGAATGTCAGTTCACATTTGTAGGTGGATCATCAGTGTTAGAGCTAAAATTAGCATGTTTAAAGTGATTTTCATGCTTCCAGGGGCCCTAAACACAAGATTTATGGAATGGTTAAAAGTGCATGAAAATGGCCAATTTACTCACTCTGAGTTCTCAAAAAGGTTTTCTTCACCCCGGGAAGTTAATTAAATACCATTTGGAGGCATTTAAAATTCGAGCAAAAATGGCTGATTTTCGACAAAAGAGATAACACCCCCCCATTACGTCATGCTTCAGAAATGTGGAAAATGGTCCGTTTTCAAATGTTTTATATTTGAACGTCAGTTCACATTTGTAGGTGGATCATCAGTGTTAGAGCTAAAATTAGCATGTTTAAAGTGATTTTCATGCTTCCAGGGGCTCGGGAAGTGAATTAAATACTATTTGGAGGCATTTAATGTTCAGTCAAAAACAGCTGATTTTTGACAAAAGAGATAACACCCCCCCATTACGTCATGCTTCAGAAATGTGGAAAATGGTCCGTTTTCAAATGTTTTATTTTTGAACGTCAGTTCACATTTGTAGGTGGATCATCAGTGTTAGAGCTAAAATTAGCATGTTTAAAGTGATTTTCATGCTTCCAGGGGCTCGGGAAGTGAATTAAATACTATTTGGAGGCATTGAATGTTCAATCAAAAACAGCTGATTTTTGACAAAAGAGATAACACCCCCCCATTACGTCATGCTTCAGAAATGTGGAAAATGGTCCGTTTTCAAATGTTTTATTTTTGAACGTCAGTTCACATTTGTAGGTGGATCATCAGTGTTAGAGCTAAAATTAGCATGTTTAAAGTGATTTTCATGCTTCCAGGGGCCCTAAACACAAGATTTATGGAATGGTTAAAAGTGCATGAAAATGGCCAATTTACTCACTCTGAGTTCTCAAAAAGAGTTTCTTCACCCCGGGAAGTTAATTAAATACCATTTGGAGGCATTTAATGTTCGAGCAAAAACGGCTGATTTTCGACAAAAGAGATAACACCCCCCCATTACGTCATGCTTCAGAAATGTGGAAAATGGTCCGTTTTCAAATGTTTTATTTTTGAACGTCAGTTCACATTTGTAGGTGGATCATCAGTGTTAGAGCTAAAATTAGCATGTTTAAAGTGATTTTCATGCTTCCAGGCGCTCGGGAAGTGAATTAAATACTATTTGGAGGCATTTAATGTTCAATCAAAAACAGCTGATTTTTGACAAAAGAGATAACACCCCCCCCATTACGTCATGCTTCAGAAATGTGGAAAATGGTCCGTTTTTAAATGTTTTATTTTTGAACGTCAGTTCACATTTGTAGGTGGATCATCAGTGTTAGAGCTAAAATTAGCATGTTTGAAGTGATTTTCATGCTTCCAGGGGCTCGGGAAGTGAATTAAATACTATTTGGAGGCATTTAATGTTGAAGCAAAAACAGCTGATTTTTGACAAAAGAGATAACACCCCCCCATTACGTCATGCTTCAGAAATGTGGAAAATGGTCCGTTTTCAAATGTTTTATTTTTGAACGTCAGTTCACATTTGTAGGTGGATCATCAGTGTTAGAGCTAAAATTAGCATGTTTAAAGTGATTTTCATGCTTCCAGGGGCCCTAAACACAAGATTTATGGAATGGTTAAAAGTGCATGAAAATGGCCAATTTACTCACTCTGAGTTCTCAAAAAGGTTTTCTTCACCCCGGGAAGTTAATTAAATACCATTTGGAGGCATTTAATGTTCGAGTAAAAACGGCTGATTTTCGACAAAAGAGATAACACCCCCCCATTACGTCATGCTTCAGAAATGTGGAAAATGGTCCGTTTTCAAATGTTTTATTTTTGAACGTCAGTTCAAATTTGTAGGTGGATCATCAGTGTTAGAGCTAAAATTAGCATGTTTAAAGTGATTTTCATGTTTCCAGGGGCTCGGAAAGTGAATTAAATACTATTTGGAGGCATTTAATGTTCAATCAAAAACAGCTGATTTTTGACAAAAGAGATAACACCCCCCCATTACGTCATGCTTCAGAAATGTGGAAAATGGTCCGTTTTCAAATGTTTTATTTTTGAACGTCAGTTCACATTTGTAGGTGGATCATCAGTGTTAGAGCTAAAATTAGCATGTTTAAAGTGATTTTCATGCTTCCAGGGGCCCTAAACACAAGATTTATGGAATGGTTAAAAGTGCGCGAAAATGGCCAATTTACTCACTCTGAGTTCTCAAAAAGGGTTTCTTCACCCCGGGAAGTTAATTAAATACCATTTGGAGGCATTTAATGTTCGAGCAAAAACGGCTGATTTTCGACAAAAGAGATAACACCCCCCCATTACGTCATGCTTCAGAAATGTGGAAAATGGTCCATTTTCAAATGTTTTATTTTTGAACGTCAGTTCACATTTGTAGGTGGATCATCAGTGTTAGAGCTAAAATTAGCATGTTTAAAGTGATTTTCATGCTTCCAGGGGCTCGGGAAGTGAATTAAATACTATTTGGAGGCATTTAATGTTGAAGCAAAAACAGCTGATTTTTGACAAAAGAGATAACACCCCCCCATTACGTCATGCTTCAGAAATGTGGAAAATGGTCCATTTTCAAATGTTTTATTTTTGAACGTCAGTTCACATTTGTAGGTGGATCATCAGTGTTAGAGCTAAAATTAGCATGTTTAAAGTGATTTTCATGCTTCCAGGGGCCCTAAACACAAGATTTATGGAATGGTTAAAAGTGCATGAAAATGGCCAATGTACTCACTCTGAGTTCTCAAAAAGGGTTTCTTCACCCCGGGAAGTTAATTAAATACCATTTGGAGGCATTTAATGTTCGAGCAAAAATGGCTGATTTTCGACAAAAGAGATAACACCCCCCCATTACGTCATGCTTCAGGAATGTGGAAAATGGTCCGTTTTCAAATGTTTTATTTTTGAACGTCAGTTCACATTTGTAGGTGGATCATCAGTGTTAGAGCTAACATTAGCATGTTTAAAGTGATTTTCATGCTTCCAGGGGCTCGGGAAGTGAATTAAATACTATTTGGAGGCATTTAATGTTCACTCAAAAACAGCTGATTTGTGACAAAAGAGATAACACCCCCCATTACGTCATGCTTCAGAAATGTGGAAAATGGTCCGTTTTCAAATGTTTTATTTTTGAACGTCAGTTCACATTTGTAGGTGGATCATCAGTGTTAGAGCTAAAATTAGCATGTTTAAAGTGATTTTCATGCTTCCAGGGGCCCTAAACACAAGATTTATGGAATGGTTAAAAGTGCGCGAAAATGGCCAATTTACTCACTCTGAGTTCTCAAAAAGGGTTTCTTCACCCCGGGAAGTTAATTAAATACCATTTGGAGGCATTTAATGTTCGAGCAAAAACGGCAGATTTTCGACAAAAGAGATAACACCCCCCCATTACGTCATGCTTCAGAAATGTGGAAAATGGTCCGTTTTCAAATGTTTTATTTTTGAACGTCAGTTCACATTTGTAGGTGGATCATTATTGTTAGAGCTAAAATTAGCATGTTTAAAGTGATTTTCATGCTTCCAGGGGCTCGGGAAGTGAATTAAATACTATTTGGAGGCATTTAATGTTCAATCAAAAACAGCTGATTTTTGACAAAAGAGATAACACCCCCCCATTACGTCATGCTTCAGAAATGTGGAAAATGGTCCGTTTTCAAATGTTTTATTTTTGAACGTCAGTTCACATTTGTAGGTGGATCATTATTGTTAGAGCTAAAATTTGCATGTTTAAAGTGATTTTCATGCTTCCAGGGGCCCTAAACACAAGATTTATGGAATGGTTAAAAGTGCGCGAAAATGGCCAATTTACTCACTCTGAGTTCTCAAAAAGGGTTTCTTCACCCCGGGAAGTTAATTAAATACCATTTGGAGGCATTTAATGTTCGAGCAAAAACGGCTGATTTTTGACAAAAGAGATAACACCCCCCCATTACGTCATGCTTCAGAAATGTGGAAAATGGTCCGTTTTCAAATGTTTTATTTTTGAACGTCAGTTCACATTTGTAGGTGGATCATCAGTGTTAGAGCTAAAATTAGCATGTTTAAAGTGATTTTCATGCTTCCAGGGGCTCGGGAAGTGAATTAAATACTATTTGGAGGCATTTAATGTTCAATCAAAAACAGCTGATTTTTGACAAAAGAGATAACACCCCCCCATTACGTCATGCTTCAGAAATGTGGAAAATGGTCCGTTTTCAAATGTTTTATTTTTGAACGTCAGTTCACATTTGTAGGTGGATCATCAGTGTTAGAGCTAAAATTAGCATGTTTAAAGTGATTTTCATGCTTCCAGGGGCCCTAAACACAAGATTTATGGAATGGTTAAAAGTGCATGAAAATGGCGAATTTACTCACTCTGAGTTCTCAAAAAGGGTTTCTTCACCCCGGGAAGTTAATTAAATACCATTTGGAGGCATTTAATGTTCGAGTAAAAACGGCTGATTTTCGACAAAAGAGATAACACTCCCCCATTACGTCATGCTTCAGAAATGTGGAAAATGGTCCGTTTTCAAATGTTTTATTTTTGAACGTCAGTTCACATTTGTAGGTGGATCATCAGTGTTAGAGCTAAAATTAGCATGTTTAAAGTGATTTTCATGCTTCCAGGGTCCCTAAACACAAGATTTATGGAATGGTTAAAAGTGCATGAAAATGGCCAATTTACTCACTCTGAGTTCTCAAAAAGGGTTTCTTCACCCCGGGAAGTTAATTAAATACCATTTGGAGGCATTTAATGTTCGAGCAAAAACGGCTGATTTTCGACAAAAGAGATAACACCCCCCCCCATTACATCATGCTTCAGAAATGTGGAAAATGGTCCGTTTTCAAATGTTTTATTTTTGAACGTCAGTTCACATTTGTAGGTGGATCATCAGTGTTAGAGCTAAAATTAGCATGTTTAAAGTGATTTTCATGCTTCCAGGGGCTCGGGAAGTGAATTAAATACTATTTGGAGGCATTTAATGTTCAATCAAAAACAGCTGATTTTTGACAAAAGAGATAACACCCCCCCCATTACGTCATGCTTCAGAAATGTGGAAAATGGCCGTTATCAAATGTTTTATTTTTGAACGTCAGTTCACATTTGTAGGTGGATCATCAGTGTTAGAGCTAAAATTATCATGTTTAAAGTGATTTTCATGCTTCCAGGGGCCCTAAACACAAGATTTATGGAATGGTTAAAAGTGCATGAAAATGGCCAATTTACTCACTCTGAGTTCTCAAAAAGGGTTTCTTCACCCCGGGAAGTTAATTAAATACCATTTGGAGGCATTTAATGTTCGAGCAAAAACGGCTGAATTTCGACAAAAGAGATAACACCCCCCCATTACGTCATGCTTCAGAAATGTGGAAAATGGTCCGTTTTCAAATGTTTTATTTTTGAACGTCAGTTCACATTTGTAGGTGGATCATCAGTGTTAGAGCTAAAATTAGCATGTTTAAAGTGATTTTCATGCTTCCAGGCGCTCGGGAAGTGAATTAAATACTATTTGGAGGCATTTAATGTTCAATCAAAAACAGCTGATTTTTGACAAAAGAGATAACACCCCCCCATTACGTCATGCTTCAGAAATGTGGAAAATGGTCCGTTTTCAAATGTTTTATTTTTGAACGTCAGTTCACATTTGTAGGTGGATCATCAGTGTTAGAGCTAAAATTAGCATGTTTAAAGTGATTTTCATGCTTCCAGGGGCCCTAAACACAAGATTTATGGAATGGTTAAAAGTGCATGAAAATGGCCAATTTACTCACTCTGAGTTCTCAAAAAGGGTTTCTTCACCCCGGGAAGTTAATTAAATACCATTTGGAGGCATTTAATGTTCGAGCAAAAACGGCTGATTTTTGACAAAAGAGATAACACCCCCCCATTACGTCATGCTTCAGAAATGTGGAAAATGGTCCGTTTTCAAATGTTTTATTTCTGAACGTCAGTTCACATTTGTAGGTGGATCATCAGTGTTAGAGCTAAAATTAGCACGTTTAAAGTGATTTTCATGCTTCCAGGGGCCCTAAACACAAGATTTATGGAATGGTTAAAAGTGCATGAAAATGTCCAATTTACTCACTCTGAGTTCTCAAAAAGGGTTTCTTCACCCCGGGAAGTTAATTAAATACCATTTGGAGGCATTTAATGTTCGAGCAAAAACGGCTGATTTTCGACAAAAGAAATAACACCCCCCCATTACGTCATGCTTCAGAAATGTGGAAAATGGTCCGTTTTCAAATGTTTTATTTTTGAACATCAGTTCACATTTGTAGGTGGATCATCAGTGTTAGAGCTAAAATTAGCATGTTTAATGTGATTTTCATGCTTCCAGGGGCTCGGGAAGTGAATTAAATACTATTTGGAGGCATTTAATGCTCAATCAAAAACAGCTGATTTTTGACAAAAGAGATAACACCCCCCCATTACGTCATGCTTCAGAAATGTGGAAAATGGTCCATTTTCAAATGTTTTATTTTTGAACGTCAGTTCACATTTGTAGGTGGATCATCAGTGTTAGAGCTAAAATTAGCATGTTTAAAGTGATTTTCATGCTTCCAGGGGCCCTAAACACAAGATTTATGGAATGGTTAAAAGTGCATGAAAATGGCCAATTTACTCACTCTGAGTTCTCAAAAAGGGTTTCTTCACCCCGGGAAGTTAATTAAATACCATTTGGAGGCATTTAATGTTCGAGCAAAAACGGCTGATTTTCGACAAAAGAAATAACACCCCCCCATTACGTCATGCTTCAGAAATGTGGAAAATGGTCCGTTTTCAAATGTTTTATTTTTGAACGTCAGTTCACATTTGTAGGTGGATCATCAGTGTTAGAGCTAAAATTAGCATGCTTAATGTGATTTTCATGCTTCCAGGGGCTCGGGAAGTGAATTAAATACTATTTGGAGGCATTTAATGCTCAATCAAAAACAGCTGATTTTTGACAAAAGAGATAACACCCCCCCATTACGTCATGCTTCAGAAATGTGGAAAATGGTCCATTTTCAAATGTTTTATTTTTGAACATCAGTTCACATTTGTAGGTGGATCATCAGTGTTAGAGCTAAAATTAGCATGTTTAAAGTGATTTTCATGCTTCCAGGGGCCCTAAACACAAGATTTATGGAATGGTTAAAAGTCCATGAAAATGGCCAATTTACTCACTCTGAGTTCTCAAAAAGGGTTTCTTCACCCCGGGAAGTTAATTAAATACCATTTGGAGGAATTTAATGTTCGAGCAAAAACGGCTGATTTTCGACAAAAGAGATAACACCCCCCCATTACGTCATGCTTCAGAAATGTGGAAAATGGTCCGTTTTCAAATGTTTTATTTTTGAACGTCAGTTCACATTTGTAGGTGGATCATCAGTGTTAGAGCTAAAATTAGCATGTTTAAAGTGATTTTCATGCTTCCAGGGGCCCTAAACACAAGATTTATGGAATGGTTAAAAATGCATGAAAATGGCCAATTTGCTCACTCTGAGTTCTCAAAAAGGGTTTCTTCACCCCGGGAAGTTAATTAAATACCATTTGGAGGCATTTAATGTTCAAGCAAAAACGGCTGATTTTCGACAAAAGAGATAACACCCCCCCATTACGTCATGCTTCAGAAATGTGGAAAATGGTCCGTTTTCAAATGTTTTATTTTTGAACGTCAGTTCACATTTGTAGGTGGATCATCAATGTTAGAGCTAAAATTAGCATGTTTAAAGTGATTTTCATGCTTCCAGGGGCTCGGGAAGTGAATTAAATACTATTTGGAGGCATTTAATGTTCAAGCAAAAACAGCAGATTTTTGACAAAAGAGATAACACCCCCCCATTACGTCATGCTTCAGAAATGTGGAAAATGGTCCGTTTTCAAATGTTTTATTTTTGAACGTCAGTTCACATTTGTAGGTGGATCATCAGTGTTAGAGCTAAAATTAGCATGTTTAAAGTGATTTTCATGCTTCCAGGGGCCCTAAACACAAGATTTATGGAATGGTTAAAAGTGCATGAAAATGGCCAATTTACACACTCTGAGTTCTCAAAAAGGGTTTCTTCACCCCGGGAAGTTAATTAAATACCATTTGGAGGCATTTAATGTTCGAGCAAAAACGGCTGATTTTCGACAAAAGAGATAACACCCCCCCATTACGTCATGCTTCAGAAATGTGGAAAATGGTCCGTTTTCAAATGTTTTATTTTTGAACGTCAGTTCACATTGGTAGGTGGATCATCAGTGTTAGAGCTAAAATTAGCATGTTTAAAGTGATTTTCATGCTTCCAGGGGCTCGGGAAGTGAATTAAATACTATTTGGAGGCATTTAATGTTCAATCAAAAACAGCAGATTTTTGACAAAAGAGATAACACCCCCCCATTACGTCATGCTTCAGAAATGTGGAAAATGGTCCGTTTTCAAATGTTTTATTTTTGAACGTCAGTTCACATTTGTAGGTGGATCATCAGTGTTAGAGCTAAAATTAGCATGTTTAAAGTGATTTTCATGCTTCCAGGGTCCCTAAACACAAGATTTATGGAATGGTTAAAAGTGCATGAAAATGGCCAATTTACTCACTCTGAGTTCTCAAAAAGGGTTTTTTCACCCCGGGAAGTTAATTAAATATCATTTGGAGGCATTTAATGTTCGAGCAAAAACGGCTGATTTTCGACAAAAGAGATAACACCCCACCATTACGTCATGCTTCAGAAATGTGGAAAATGGTACGTTTTCAAATGTTTTATTTTTGAACGTCAGTTCACATTTGTAGGTGGATCATCAGTGTTAGAGCTAAAATTAGCATGTTTAAAGTGATTTTCATACTTCCAGGGGCTCGGGAAGTGAATTAAATACTATTTGGAGGCATTTAATGTTCAATCAAAAACAGCTGATTTTTGACAAAAGAGATAACACCCCCCCATTACGTCATGCTTCAGAAATGTGGAAAATGGTCCGTTATCAAATGTTTTATTTTTGAACGTCAGTTCACATTTGTAGGTGGATCATCAGTGTTAGAGCTAAAATTAGCATGTTTAAAGTGATTTTCATGCTTCCAGGGGCCCTAAACACAAGATTTATGGAATGGTTAAAAGTGCATGAAAATGGCCAATTTACTCACTCTGAGTTCTCAAAAAGGGTTTCTTCACCCCGGGAAGTTAATTAAATACCATTTGGAGGCATTTAATGTTTGAGCAAAAACGGCTGATTTTCGACAAAAGAGATAACACCCCCCCATTACGTCATGCTTCAGAAATGTGGAAAATGGTCCGTTTTCAAATGTTTTATTTTTGAACGTCAGTTCACATTGGTAGGTGGATCATCAGTGTTAGAGCTAAAATTAGCATGTTTAAAGTGATTTTCATGCTTCCAGGGGCTCGGGAAGTGAATTAAATACTATTTGGAGGCATTTAATGTTCAATCAAAAACAGCAGATTTTTGACAAAAGAGATAACACCCCCCCATTACGTCATGCTTCAGAAATGTGGAAAATGGTCCGTTTTCAAATGTTTTATTTTTGAACGTCAGTTCACATTTGTAGGTGGATCATCAGTGTTAGAGCTAAAATTAGCATGTTTAAAGTGATTTTCATGCTTCCAGGGGCCCTAAACAAAAGATTTATGGAATGGTTAAAAGTGCATGAAAATGGCCAATTTACACACTCTGAGTTCTCAAAAAGGGTTTCTTCACCCCGGGAAGTTAATTAAATACCATTTGGAGGCATTTAATGTTCGAGCAAAAACGGCTGATTTTCGACAAAAGAGATAACACCCCCCCATTACGTCATGCTTCAGAAATGTGGAAAATGGTCCGTTTTCAAATGTTTTATTTTTGAACGTCAGTTCACATTGGTAGGTGGATCATCAGTGTTAGAGCTAAAATTAGCATGTTTAAAGTGATTTTCATGCTTCCAGGGGCTCGGGAAGTGAATTAAATACTATTTGGAGGCATTTAATGTTCAATCAAAAACAGCAGATTTTTGACAAAAGAGATAACACCCCCCCATTACGTCATGCTTCAGAAATGTGGAAAATGGTCCGTTTTCAAATGTTTTATTTTTGAACGTCAGTTCACATTTGTAGGTGGATCATCAGTGTTAGAGCTAAAATTAGCATGTTTAAAGTGATTTTCATGCTTCCAGGGTCCCTAAACACAAGATTTATGGAATGGTTAAAAGTGCATGAAAATGGCCAATTTACTCACTCTGAGTTCTCAAAAAGGGTTTTTTCACCCCGGGAAGTTAATTAAATATCATTTGGAGGCATTTAATGTTCGAGCAAAAACGGCTGATTTTCGACAAAAGAGATAACACCCCCCCATTACGTCATGCTTCAGAAATGTGGAAAATGGTACGTTTTCAAATGTTTTATTTTTGAACGTCAGTTCACATTTGTAGGTGGATCATCAGTGTTAGAGCTAAAATTAGCATGTTTAAAGTGATTTTCATGCTTCCAGGGGCTCGGGAAGTGAATTAAATACTATTTGGAGGCATTTAATGTTCAATCAAAAACAGCTGATTTTTGACAAAAGAGATAACACCCCCCCATTACGTCATGCTTCAGAAATGTGGAAAATGGTCCGTTATCAAATGTTTTATTTTTGAACGTCAGTTCACATTTGTAGGTGGATCATCAGTGTTAGAGCTAAAATTAGCATGTTTAAAGTGATTTTCATGCTTCCAGGGGCCCTAAACACAAGATTTATGGAATGGTTAAAAGTGCATGAAAATGGCCAATTTACTCACTCTGAGTTCTCAAAAAGGGTTTCTTCACCCCGGGAAGTTAATTAAATACCATTTGGAGGCATTTAATGTTTGAGCAAAAACGGCTGATTTTCGACAAAAGAGATAACACCCCCCCATTACGTCATGCTTCAGAAATGTGGAAAATGGTCCGTTTTCAAATGTTTTATTTTTGAACGTCAGTTCACATTTGTAGGTGGATCATCAGTGTTAGAGCTAAAATTAGCATGTTTAAAGTGATTTTCATGCTTCCAGGGGCTCGGGAAGTGAATTAAATACTATTTGGAGGCATTTAATGTTCAATCAAAAACAGCTGATTTTTGACAAAAGAGATAACACCCCCCCATTACGTCATGCTTCAGAAATGTGGAAAATGGTCCGTTTTCAAATATTTTATTTTTGAACGTCAGTTCACATTTGTAGGTGGATCATCAGTGTTAGAGCTAAAATTAGCATGTTTAAAGTGATTTTCATGCTTCCAGGGGCCCTAAACACAAGATTTATGGAATGGTTAAAAGTGCATGAAAATGGCCAATGTACTCACTCTGAGTTCTCAAAAAGGGTTTCTTCACCCCGGGAAGTTAATTAAATACCATTTGGAGGCATTTAATGTTCGAGCAAAAACGGCTGATTTTCGACAAAAGAGATAACACCCCCCCATTACGTCATGCTTCAGAAATGTGGAAAATGGTCCGTTTTCAAATGTTTTATTTTTGAACGTCAGTTCACATTTGTAGGTGGATCATCAATGTTAGAGCTAAAATTAGCATGTTTAAAGTGATTTTCATGCTTCCAGGGGCTCGGGAAGTGAATTAAATACTATTTGGAGGCATTTAATGTTCAAGCAAAAACAGCAGATTTTTGACAAAAGAGATAACACCCCCCCATTACGTCATGCTTCAGAAATGTGGAAAATGGTCCGTTTTCAAATGTTTTATTTTTGAACGTCAGTTCACATTTGTAGGTGGATCATCAGTGTTAGAGCTAAAATTAGCATGTTTAAAGTGATTTTCATGCTTCCAGGGGCCCTAAACACAAGATTTATGGAATGGTTAAAAGTGCATGAAAATGGCCAATTTACACACTCTGAGTTCTCAAAAAGGGTTTCTTCACCCCGGGAAGTTAATTAAATACCATTTGGAGGCATTTAATGTTCGAGCAAAAACGGCTGATTTTCGACAAAAGAGATAACACCCCCCCATTACGTCATGCTTCAGAAATGTGGAAAATGGTCCGTTTTCAAATGTTTTATTTTTGAACGTCAGTTCACATTGGTAGGTGGATCATCAGTGTTAGAGCTAAAATTAGCATGTTTAAAGTGATTTTCATGCTTCCAGGGGCTCGGGAAGTGAATTAAATACTATTTGGAGGCATTTAATGTTCAATCAAAAACAGCAGATTTTTGACAAAAGAGATAACACCCCCCCATTACGTCATGCTTCAGAAATGTGGAAAATGGTCCGTTTTCAAATGTTTTATTTTTGAACGTCAGTTCACATTTGTAGGTGGATCATCAGTGTTAGAGCTAAAATTAGCATGTTTAAAGTGATTTTCATGCTTCCAGGGTCCCTAAACACAAGATTTATGGAATGGTTAAAAGTGCATGAAAATGGCCAATTTACTCACTCTGAGTTCTCAAAAAGGGTTTTTTCACCCCGGGAAGTTAATTAAATATCATTTGGAGGCATTTAATGTTCGAGCAAAAACGGCTGATTTTCGACAAAAGAGATAACACCCCACCATTACGTCATGCTTCAGAAATGTGGAAAATGGTACGTTTTCAAATGTTTTATTTTTGAACGTCAGTTCACATTTGTAGGTGGATCATCAGTGTTAGAGCTAAAATTAGCATGTTTAAAGTGATTTTCATACTTCCAGGGGCTCGGGAAGTGAATTAAATACTATTTGGAGGCATTTAATGTTCAATCAAAAACAGCTGATTTTTGACAAAAGAGATAACACCCCCCCATTACGTCATGCTTCAGAAATGTGGAAAATGGTCCGTTATCAAATGTTTTATTTTTGAACGTCAGTTCACATTTGTAGGTGGATCATCAGTGTTAGAGCTAAAATTAGCATGTTTAAAGTGATTTTCATGCTTCCAGGGGCCCTAAACACAAGATTTATGGAATGGTTAAAAGTGCATGAAAATGGCCAATTTACTCACTCTGAGTTCTCAAAAAGGGTTTCTTCACCCCGGGAAGTTAATTAAATACCATTTGGAGGCATTTAATGTTTGAGCAAAAACGGCTGATTTTCGACAAAAGAGATAACACCCCCCCATTACGTCATGCTTCAGAAATGTGGAAAATGGTCCGTTTTCAAATGTTTTATTTTTGAACGTCAGTTCACATTGGTAGGTGGATCATCAGTGTTAGAGCTAAAATTAGCATGTTTAAAGTGATTTTCATGCTTCCAGGGGCTCGGGAAGTGAATTAAATACTATTTGGAGGCATTTAATGTTCAATCAAAAACAGCAGATTTTTGACAAAAGAGATAACACCCCCCCATTACGTCATGCTTCAGAAATGTGGAAAATGGTCCGTTTTCAAATGTTTTATTTTTGAACGTCAGTTCACATTTGTAGGTGGATCATCAGTGTTAGAGCTAAAATTAGCATGTTTAAAGTGATTTTCATGCTTCCAGGGGCCCTAAACAAAAGATTTATGGAATGGTTAAAAGTGCATGAAAATGGCCAATTTACACACTCTGAGTTCTCAAAAAGGGTTTCTTCACCCCGGGAAGTTAATTAAATACCATTTGGAGGCATTTAATGTTCGAGCAAAAACGGCTGATTTTCGACAAAAGAGATAACACCCCCCCATTACGTCATGCTTCAGAAATGTGGAAAATGGTCCGTTTTCAAATGTTTTATTTTTGAACGTCAGTTCACATTGGTAGGTGGATCATCAGTGTTAGAGCTAAAATTAGCATGTTTAAAGTGATTTTCATGCTTCCAGGGGCTCGGGAAGTGAATTAAATACTATTTGGAGGCATTTAATGTTCAATCAAAAACAGCAGATTTTTGACAAAAGAGATAACACCCCCCCATTACGTCATGCTTCAGAAATGTGGAAAATGGTCCGTTTTCAAATGTTTTATTTTTGAACGTCAGTTCACATTTGTAGGTGGATCATCAGTGTTAGAGCTAAAATTAGCATGTTTAAAGTGATTTTCATGCTTCCAGGGTCCCTAAACACAAGATTTATGGAATGGTTAAAAGTGCATGAAAATGGCCAATTTACTCACTCTGAGTTCTCAAAAAGGGTTTTTTCACCCCGGGAAGTTAATTAAATATCATTTGGAGGCATTTAATGTTCGAGCAAAAACGGCTGATTTTCGACAAAAGAGATAACACCCCCCCATTACGTCATGCTTCAGAAATGTGGAAAATGGTACGTTTTCAAATGTTTTATTTTTGAACGTCAGTTCACATTTGTAGGTGGATCATCAGTGTTAGAGCTAAAATTAGCATGTTTAAAGTGATTTTCATGCTTCCAGGGGCTCGGGAAGTGAATTAAATACTATTTGGAGGCATTTAATGTTCAATCAAAAACAGCTGATTTTTGACAAAAGAGATAACACCCCCCCATTACGTCATGCTTCAGAAATGTGGAAAATGGTCCGTTATCAAATGTTTTATTTTTGAACGTCAGTTCACATTTGTAGGTGGATCATCAGTGTTAGAGCTAAAATTAGCATGTTTAAAGTGATTTTCATGCTTCCAGGGGCCCTAAACACAAGATTTATGGAATGGTTAAAAGTGCATGAAAATGGCCAATTTACTCACTCTGAGTTCTCAAAAAGGGTTTCTTCACCCCGGGAAGTTAATTAAATACCATTTGGAGGCATTTAATGTTTGAGCAAAAACGGCTGATTTTCGACAAAAGAGATAACACCCCCCCATTACGTCATGCTTCAGAAATGTGGAAAATGGTCCGTTTTCAAATGTTTTATTTTTGAACGTCAGTTCACATTTGTAGGTGGATCATCAGTGTTAGAGCTAAAATTAGCATGTTTAAAGTGATTTTCATGCTTCCAGGGGCTCGGGAAGTGAATTAAATACTATTTGGAGGCATTTAATGTTCAATCAAAAACAGCTGATTTTTGACAAAAGAGATAACACCCCCCCATTACGTCATGCTTCAGAAATGTGGAAAATGGTCCGTTTTCAAATATTTTATTTTTGAACGTCAGTTCACATTTGTAGGTGGATCATCAGTGTTAGAGCTAAAATTAGCATGTTTAAAGTGATTTTCATGCTTCCAGGGGCCCTAAACACAAGATTTATGGAATGGTTAAAAGTGCATGAAAATGGCCAATGTACTCACTCTGAGTTCTCAAAAAGGGTTTCTTCACCCCGGGAAGTTAATTAAATACCATTTGGAGGCATTTAATGTTCGAGCAAAAACGGCTGATTTTCGACAAAAGAGATAACACCCCCCCATTACGTCATGCTTCAGGAATGTGGAAAATGGTCAGTTTTCAAATGTTTTATTTTTGAACGTCAGTTCACATTTGTAGGTGGATCATCAGTGTTAGAGCTAAAATTAGCATGTTTAAAGTGATTTTCATGCTTCCAGGGGCTCGGGAAGTGAATTAAATACTATTTGGAGGCATTTAATGTTCAATCAAAAACAGCTGATTTTTGACAAAAGAGATAACACCCCCCCATTACGTCATGCTTCAGAAATGTGGAAAATGGTCCGTTTTCAAATGTTTTATTTTTGAACGTCAGTTCACATTTGTAGGTGGATCATAAGTGTTATAGCTAAAATTAGCATGTTTAAAGTGATTTTCATGCTTCCAGGGGCTTGGGAAGTGAATTAAATACTATTTGGAGGCATTTAATGTTCGAGCAAAAACGGCTGATTTTCGACAAAAGAGATAACACCCCCCCATTACGTCATGCTTCAGAAATGTGGAAAATGGTCCGTTTTCAAATGTTTTATTTCTGAACGTCAGTTCACATTTGTAGGTGGATCATCAGTGTTAGAGCTAAAATTAGCATGTTTAAAGTGATTTTCATGCTTACAGGGGCCCTAAACACAAGATTTATGGAATGGTTAAAAGTGCATAAAAATGGCCAATTTACTCACTCTGAGTTCTCAAAAAGGGTTTCTTCACCCCGGGAAGTTAATTAAATACCATTTGGAGGCATTTAATGTTCGAGCAAAAACGGCTGATTTTTGACAAAAGAAATAACACCCCCCCATTACGTCATGCTTCAGAAATGTGGAAAATGGTCCGTTTTCAAATGTTTTATTTTTGAACGTCAGTTCACATTTGTAGGTGGATCATCAGTGTTAGAGCTAAAATTAGCATGTTTAATGTGATTTTCATGCTTCCAGGGGCTCGGGAAGTGAATTAAATACTATTTGGAGGCATTTAATGCTCAATCAAAAACAGCTGATTTTTGACAAAAGAGATAACACCCCCCCATTACGTCATGCTTCAGAAATGTGGAAAATGGTCCGTTTTCAAATGTTTTATTTTTGAACGTCAGTTCAGATTTGTAGGTGGATCATCAGTGTTAGAGCTAAAATTAGCATGCTTAATGTGATTTTCATGCTTCCAGGGGCTCGGGAAGTGAATTAAATACTATTTGGAGGCATTTAATGCTCAATCAAAAACAGCTGATTTTTGACAAAAGAGATAACACCCCCCCATTACGTCATGCTTCAGAAATGTGGAAAATGGTCCATTTTCAAATGTTTTATTTTTGAACATCAGTTCACATTTGTAGGTGGATCATCAGTGTTAGAGCTAAAATTAGCATGTTTAAAGTGATTTTCATGCTTCCAGGGGCCCTAAACACAAGATTTATGGAATGGTTAAAAGTCCATGAAAATGGCCAATTTACTCACTCTGAGTTCTCAAAAAGGGTTTCTTCACCCCGGGAAGTTAATTAAATACCATTTGGAGGAATTTAATGTTCGAGCAAAAACGGCTGATTTTCGACAAAAGAGATAACACCCCCCCATTACGTCATGCTTCAGAAATGTGGAAAATGGTCCGTTTTCAAATGTTTTATTTTTGAACGTCAGTTCACATTTGTAGGTGGATCATCAGTGTTAGAGCTAAAATTAGCATGTTTAAAGTGATTTTCATGCTTCCAGGGGCCCTAAACACAAGATTTATGGAATGGTTAAAAATGCATGAAAATGGCCAATTTGCTCACTCTGAGTTCTCAAAAAGGGTTTCTTCACCCCGGGAAGTTAATTAAATACCATTTGGAGGCATTTAATGTTCAAGCAAAAACGGCTGATTTTCGACAAAAGAGATAACACCCCCCCATTACGTCATGCTTCAGAAATGTGGAAAATGGTCCGTTTTCAAATGTTTTATTTTTGAACGTCAGTTCACATTTGTAGGTGGATCATCAATGTTAGAGCTAAAATTAGCATGTTTAAAGTGATTTTCATGCTTCCAGGGGCTCGGGAAGTGAATTAAATACTATTTGGAGGCATTTAATGTTCAAGCAAAAACAGCAGATTTTTGACAAAAGAGATAACACCCCCCCATTACGTCATGCTTCAGAAATGTGGAAAATGGTCCGTTTTCAAATGTTTTATTTTTGAACGTCAGTTCACATTTGTAGGTGGATCATCAGTGTTAGAGCTAAAATTAGCATGTTTAAAGTGATTTTCATGCTTCCAGGGGCCCTAAACACAAGATTTATGGAATGGTTAAAAGTGCATGAAAATGGCCAATTTACACACTCTGAGTTCTCAAAAAGGGTTTCTTCACCCCGGGAAGTTAATTAAATACCATTTGGAGGCATTTAATGTTCGAGCAAAAACGGCTGATTTTCGACAAAAGAGATAACACCCCCCCATTACGTCATGCTTCAGAAATGTGGAAAATGGTCCGTTTTCAAATGTTTTATTTTTGAACGTCAGTTCACATTGGTAGGTGGATCATCAGTGTTAGAGCTAAAATTAGCATGTTTAAAGTGATTTTCATACTTCCAGGGGCTCGGGAAGTGAATTAAATACTATTTGGAGGCATTTAATGTTCAATCAAAAACAGCAGATTTTTGACAAAAGAGATAACACCCCCCCATTACGTCATGCTTCAGAAATGTGGAAAATGGTCCGTTTTCAAATGTTTTATTTTTGAACGTCAGTTCACATTTGTAGGTGGATCATCAGTGTTAGAGCTAAAATTAGCATGTTTAAAGTGATTTTCATGCTTCCAGGGTCCCTAAACACAAGATTTATGGAATGGTTAAAAGTGCATGAAAATGGCCAATTTACTCACTCTGAGTTCTCAAAAAGGGTTTTTTCACCCCGGGAAGTTAATTAAATATCATTTGGAGGCATTTAATGTTCGAGCAAAAACGGCTGATTTTCGACAAAAGAGATAACACCCCACCATTACGTCATGCTTCAGAAATGTGGAAAATGGTACGTTTTCAAATGTTTTATTTTTGAACGTCAGTTCACATTTGTAGGTGGATCATCAGTGTTAGAGCTAAAATTAGCATGTTTAAAGTGATTTTCATACTTCCAGGGGCTCGGGAAGTGAATTAAATACTATTTGGAGGCATTTAATGTTCAATCAAAAACAGCTGATTTTTGACAAAAGAGATAACACCCCCCCATTACGTCATGCTTCAGAAATGTGGAAAATGGTCCGTTATCAAATGTTTTATTTTTGAACGTCAGTTCACATTTGTAGGTGGATCATCAGTGTTAGAGCTAAAATTAGCATGTTTAAAGTGATTTTCATGCTTCCAGGGGCCCTAAACACAAGATTTATGGAATGGTTAAAAGTGCATGAAAATGGCCAATTTACTCACTCTGAGTTCTCAAAAAGGGTTTCTTCACCCCGGGAAGTTAATTAAATACCATTTGGAGGCATTTAATGTTTGAGCAAAAACGGCTGATTTTCGACAAAAGAGATAACACCCCCCCATTACGTCATGCTTCAGAAATGTGGAAAATGGTCCGTTTTCAAATGTTTTATTTTTGAACGTCAGTTCACATTGGTAGGTGGATCATCAGTGTTAGAGCTAAAATTAGCATGTTTAAAGTGATTTTCATGCTTCCAGGGGCTCGGGAAGTGAATTAAATACTATTTGGAGGCATTTAATGTTCAATCAAAAACAGCAGATTTTTGACAAAAGAGATAACACCCCCCCATTACGTCATGCTTCAGAAATGTGGAAAATGGTCCGTTTTCAAATGTTTTATTTTTGAACGTCAGTTCACATTTGTAGGTGGATCATCAGTGTTAGAGCTAAAATTAGCATGTTTAAAGTGATTTTCATGCTTCCAGGGGCCCTAAACAAAAGATTTATGGAATGGTTAAAAGTGCATGAAAATGGCCAATTTACACACTCTGAGTTCTCAAAAAGGGTTTCTTCACCCCGGGAAGTTAATTAAATACCATTTGGAGGCATTTAATGTTCGAGCAAAAACGGCTGATTTTCGACAAAAGAGATAACACCCCCCCATTACGTCATGCTTCAGAAATGTGGAAAATGGTCCGTTTTCAAATGTTTTATTTTTGAACGTCAGTTCACATTGGTAGGTGGATCATCAGTGTTAGAGCTAAAATTAGCATGTTTAAAGTGATTTTCATGCTTCCAGGGGCTCGGGAAGTGAATTAAATACTATTTGGAGGCATTTAATGTTCAATCAAAAACAGCAGATTTTTGACAAAAGAGATAACACCCCCCCATTACGTCATGCTTCAGAAATGTGGAAAATGGTCCGTTTTCAAATGTTTTATTTTTGAACGTCAGTTCACATTTGTAGGTGGATCATCAGTGTTAGAGCTAAAATTAGCATGTTTAAAGTGATTTTCATGCTTCCAGGGTCCCTAAACACAAGATTTATGGAATGGTTAAAAGTGCATGAAAATGGCCAATTTACTCACTCTGAGTTCTCAAAAAGGGTTTTTTCACCCCGGGAAGTTAATTAAATATCATTTGGAGGCATTTAATGTTCGAGCAAAAACGGCTGATTTTCGACAAAAGAGATAACACCCCCCCATTACGTCATGCTTCAGAAATGTGGAAAATGGTACGTTTTCAAATGTTTTATTTTTGAACGTCAGTTCACATTTGTAGGTGGATCATCAGTGTTAGAGCTAAAATTAGCATGTTTAAAGTGATTTTCATGCTTCCAGGGGCCCTAAACACAAGATTTATGGAATGGTTAAAAGTGCATGAAAATGGCCAATTTACTCACTCTGAGTTCTCAAAAAGGGTTTCTTCACCCCGGGAAGTGAATTAAATACTATTTGGAGGCATTTAATGTTCAATCAAAAACAGCTGATTTTTGACAAAAGAGATAACACCCCCCCATTACGTCATGCTTCAGAAATGTGGAAAATGGTCCGTTTTCAAATATTTTATTTTTGAACGTCAGTTCACATTTGTAGGTGGATCATCAGTGTTAGAGCTAAAATTAGCATGTTTAAAGTGATTTTCATGCTTCCAGGGGCCCTAAACACAAGATTTATGGAATGGTTAAAAGTGCATGAAAATGGCCAATGTACTCACTCTGAGTTCTCAAAAAGGGTTTCTTCACCCCGGGAAGTTAATTAAATACCATTTGGAGGCATTTAATGTTCGAGCAAAAACGGCTGATTTTCGACAAAAGAGATAACACCCCCCCATTACGTCATGCTTCAGGAATGTGGAAAATGGTCCGTTTTCAAATGTTTTATTTTTGAACGTCAGTTCACATTTGTAGGTGGATCATCAGTGTTAGAGCTAAAATTAGCATGTTTAAAGTGATTTTCATGCTTCCAGGGGCTCGGGAAGTGAATTAAATACTATTTGGAGGCATTTAATGCTCAATCAAAAACAGCAGATTTTTGACAAAAGAGATAACACCCCCCCATTACGTCATGCTTCAGAAATGTGGAAAATGGTCCATTTTCAAATGTTTTATTTTTGAACGTCAGTTCACATTTGTAGGTGGATCATCAGTGTTAGAGCTAAAATTAGCATGTTTAAAGTGATTTTCATGCTTCCAGGGGCCCTAAACACAAGATTTATGGAATGGTTAAAAGTCCATGAAAATGGCCAATTTACTCACTCTGAATTCTCAAAAAGGGTTTCTTCACCCCGGGAAGTTAATTAAATACCATTTGGAGGCATTTAATGTTCGAGCACAAACGGCTGATTTTCGACAAAAGAGATAACACCCCCCCATTACGTCATGCTTCAGAAATGTGGAAAATGGTCCGTTTTCAAATGTTTTATTTTTGAACGTCAGTTCACATTTGTAGGTGGATCATCAGTGTTAGAGCTAAAATTAGCATGTTTAAAGTGATTTTCATGCTTCCAGGGGCTCGGGAAGTGAATTAAATACTATTTGGAGGCATTTAATGTTCAATCAAAAACAGCTGATTTTTGACAAAAGAGATAACACCCCCCCATTACGTCATGCTTCAGAAATGTGGAAAATGGTCCGTTTTCAAATGTTTTATTTTTGAACATCAGTTCACATTTGTAGGTGGATCATAAGTGTTATAGCTAAAATTAGCATGTTTAAAGTGATTTTCATGCTTCCAGGGGCTTGGGAAGTGAATTAAATACTATTTGGAGGCATTTAATGTTCGAGCAAAAACGGCTGATTTTCGACAAAAGAGATAACACCCCCCCATTACGTCATGCTTCAGAAATGTGGAAAATGGTCCGTTTTCAAATGTTTTATTTTTGAACGTCAGTTCACATTTGTAGGTGGATCATCAGTGTTAGAGCTAAAATTAGCATGTTTAAAGTGATTTTCATGCTTCCAGGGGCCCTAAACACAAGATTTATGGAATGGTTAAAAGTGCGCAAAAATGGCCAATTTACTCACTCTGAGTTCTCAAAAAGGGTTTCTTCATCCGGGAAGTTAATTAAATACCATTTGGAGGCATTTAATGTTCGAGCAAAAACGGCTGATTTTTGACAAAAGAGATAACACCCCCCCATTACGTCATGCTTCAGAAATCTGGAAAATGGTCCGTTTTCAAATGTTTTATTTTTGAACGTCAGTTCACATTTGTAGGTGGATCATCAGTGTTAGAGCTAAAATTAGCATGTTTAAAGTGATTTTCATGCTTCCAGGGGCTCGGGAAGTGAATTAAATACTATTTGGAGGCATTTAATGCTCAATCAAAAACAGCTGATTTTTGACAAAAGAGATAACACCCGCCCATTACGTCATGCTTCAGAAATGTGGAAAATGGTCCGTTTTCAAATGTTTTATTTTTGAACGTCAGTTCACATTTGTAGGTGGATCATCAGTGTTAGAGCTAAAATTAGCATGTTTAAAGTGATTTTCATGCTTCCAGGGTCCCTAAACACAAGATTTATGGAATGGTTAAAAGTGCATGAAAATGGCCAATTTACTCACTCTGAGTTCTCAAAAAGGGTTTCTTCACCCGGGGAAGTTAATCAAATACCATTTGGAGGCATTTAATGTTCGAGCAAAAACGGCTGATTTTCGACAAAAGAGATAACACCCCCCCATTACGTCATGCTTCAGAAATGTGGAAAATGGTCCATTTTCAAATGTTTTATTTTTGAACGTCAGTTCACATTTGTAGGTGGATCATCAGTGTTAGAGCTAAAATTAGCATGTTTAAAGTGATTTTCATGCTTCCAGGGGCCCTAAACACAAGATTTATGGAATGGTTAAAAGTGCATGAAAATGGCCAATGTACTCACTCTGAGTTCTCAAAAAGGGTTTCTTCACCCCGGGAAGTTAATTAAATACCATTTGGAGTCATTTAATGTTCGAGCAAAAACGGCTGATTTTCGACAAAAGAGATACCCCCCCATTACGTCATGCTTCAGGAATGTGGAAAATGGTCCGTTTTCAAATGTTTTATTTTTGAACGTCAGTTCACATTTGTAGGTGGATCATCAGTGTTAGAGCTAAAATTAGCATGTTTAAAGTGATTTTCATGCTTCCAGGGGCTCGGGAAGTGAATTAAATACTATTTGGAGGCATTTAATGTTCAAGCAAAAACAGCTGATTTTTGACAAAAGAGATAACACCCCCCCATTACGTCATGCTTCAGAAATGTGGAAAATGGTCCGTTTTCAAATGTTTTATTTTTGAACGTCAGTTCACATTTTATTGGTGGATCATCGGTGTTAGAGCCAAAATTAGCATGTTTAAAGTGATTTTCATGCTTCCAGGGTCCCTAAACACAAGATTTATGGAATGGTTAAAAGTGCATGAAAATGGCCAATTTACTCACTCTGAGTTCTCAAAAAGGGTTTCTTCACCCCGGGAAGTTAATCAAATACCATTTGGAGGCATTTAATGTTCGAGCAAAAACGGCTGATTTTCGACAAAAGAGATAACACCCCCCATTACGTCATGCTTCAGAAATGTGGAAAATGGTCCGTTTTCAAATGTTTTATTTTTGAACGTCAGTTCACATTTGTAGGTGGATCATCAGTGTTAGAGCTAAAATTAGCATGTTTAAAGTGATGTTCATGCTTCCAGGGGCTCGGGAAGTGAATTCAATACTATTTGGAGGCATTTAATGTTCAATCAAAAACAGCTGATTTTTGACAAACGAGATAACACCCCCCCATTACGTCATGCTTCAGAAATGTGGAAAATGGTCCGTTATCAAATGTTTTATTTTTGAACGTCAGTTCACATTTGTAGGTGGATCATCAGTGTTAGAGCTAAAATTAGCATGTTTAAAGTGATTTTCATGCTTCCAGGGGCCCTAAACACAAGATTTATGGAATGGTTAAAAGTGCATGAAAATGGCCAATTTACTCACTCTGAGTTCTCAAAAAGGGTTTCTTCACCCCGGGAAGTTAATTAAATACCATTTGGAGGCATTTAATGTTTGAGCAAAAACGGCTGATTTTCGACAAAAGAGATAACACCCCCCCATTACGTCATGCTTCAGAAATGTGGAAAATGGTCCGTTTTCAAATGTTTTATTTTTGAACGTCAGTTCACATTTGTAGGTGGATCATCAGTGTTAGAGCTAAAATTAGCATGTTTAAAGTGATTTTCATGCTTCCAGGGGCTCGGGAAGTGAATTAAATACTATTTGGAGGCATTTAATGTTCAATCAAAAACAGCTGATTTTTGACAAAAGAGATAACACCCCCCCATTACGTCATGCTTCAGAAATGTGGAAAATGGTCCGTTTTCAAATATTTTATTTTTGAACGTCAGTTCACATTTGTAGGTGGATCATCAGTGTTAGAGCTAAAATTAGCATGTTTAAAGTGATTTTCATGCTTCCAGGGGCCCTAAACACAAGATTTATGGAATGGTTAAAAGTGCATGAAAATGGCCAATGTACTCACTCTGAGTTCTCAAAAAGGGTTTCTTCACCCCGGGAAGTTAATTAAATACCATTTGGAGGCATTTAATGTTCGAGCAAAAACGGCTGATTTTCGACAAAAGAGATAACACCCCCCCATTACGTCATGCTTCAGGAATGTGGAAAATGGTCCGTTTTCAAATGTTTTATTTTTGAACGTCAGTTCACATTTGTAGGTGGATCATCAGTGTTAGAGCTAAAATTAGCATGTTTAAAGTGATTTTCATGCTTCCAGGGGCTCGGGAAGTGAATTAAATACTATTTGGAGGCATTTAATGCTCAATCAAAAACAGCAGATTTTTGACAAAAGAGATAACACCCCCCCATTACGTCATGCTTCAGAAATGTGGAAAATGGTCCATTTTCAAATGTTTTATTTTTGAACGTCAGTTCACATTTGTAGGTGGATCATCAGTGTTAGAGCTAAAATTAGCATGTTTAAAGTGATTTTCATGCTTCCAGGGGCCCTAAACACAAGATTTATGGAATGGTTAAAAGTCCATGAAAATGGCCAATTTACTCACTCTGAATTCTCAAAAAGGGTTTCTTCACCCCGGGAAGTTAATTAAATACCATTTGGAGGCATTTAATGTTCGAGCACAAACGGCTGATTTTCGACAAAAGAGATAACACCCCCCCATTACGTCATGCTTCAGAAATGTGGAAAATGGTCCGTTTTCAAATGTTTTATTTTTGAACGTCAGTTCACATTTGTAGGTGGATCATCAGTGTTAGAGCTAAAATTAGCATGTTTAAAGTGATTTTCATGCTTCCAGGGGCTCGGGAAGTGAATTAAATACTATTTGGAGGCATTTAATGTTCAATCAAAAACAGCTGATTTTTGACAAAAGAGATAACACCCCCCCATTACGTCATGCTTCAGAAATGTGGAAAATGGTCCGTTTTCAAATGTTTTATTTTTGAACATCAGTTCACATTTGTAGGTGGATCATAAGTGTTATAGCTAAAATTAGCATGTTTAAAGTGATTTTCATGCTTCCAGGGGCTTGGGAAGTGAATTAAATACTATTTGGAGGCATTTAATGTTCGAGCAAAAACGGCTGATTTTCGACAAAAGAGATAACACCCCCCCATTACGTCATGCTTCAGAAATGTGGAAAATGGTCCGTTTTCAAATGTTTTATTTTTGAACGTCAGTTCACATTTGTAGGTGGATCATCAGTGTTAGAGCTAAAATTAGCATGTTTAAAGTGATTTTCATGCTTCCAGGGGCCCTAAACACAAGATTTATGGAATGGTTAAAAGTGCGCAAAAATGGCCAATTTACTCACTCTGAGTTCTCAAAAAGGGTTTCTTCATCCGGGAAGTTAATTAAATACCATTTGGAGGCATTTAATGTTCGAGCAAAAACGGCTGATTTTTGACAAAAGAGATAACACCCCCCCATTACGTCATGCTTCAGAAATCTGGAAAATGGTCCGTTTTCAAATGTTTTATTTTTGAACGTCAGTTCACATTTGTAGGTGGATCATCAGTGTTAGAGCTAAAATTAGCATGTTTAAAGTGATTTTCATGCTTCCAGGGGCTCGGGAAGTGAATTAAATACTATTTGGAGGCATTTAATGCTCAATCAAAAACAGCTGATTTTTGACAAAAGAGATAACACCCGCCCATTACGTCATGCTTCAGAAATGTGGAAAATGGTCCGTTTTCAAATGTTTTATTTTTGAACGTCAGTTCACATTTGTAGGTGGATCATCAGTGTTAGAGCTAAAATTAGCATGTTTAAAGTGATTTTCATGCTTCCAGGGGCCCTAAACACAAGATTTATGGAATGGTTAAAAGTGCATGAAAATGGCCAATGTACTCACTCTGAGTTCTCAAAAAGGGTTTCTTCACCCCGGGAAGTTAATTAAATACCATTTGGAGTCATTTAATGTTCGAGCAAAAACGGCTGATTTTCGACAAAAGAGATACCCCCCCATTACGTCATGCTTCAGGAATGTGGAAAATGGTCCGTTTTCAAATGTTTTATTTTTGAACGTCAGTTCACATTTGTAGGTGGATCATCAGTGTTAGAGCTAAAATTAGCATGTTTAAAGTGATTTTCATGCTTCCAGGGGCTCGGGAAGTGAATTAAATACTATTTGGAGGCATTTAATGTTCAAGCAAAAACAGCTGATTTTTGACAAAAGAGATAACACCCCCCCATTACGTCATGCTTCAGAAATGTGGAAAATGGTCCGTTTTCAAATGTTTTATTTTTGAACGTCAGTTCACATTTTATTGGTGGATCATCGGTGTTAGAGCCAAAATTAGCATGTTTAAAGTGATTTTCATGCTTCCAGGGTCCCTAAACACAAGATTTATGGAATGGTTAAAAGTGCATGAAAATGGCCAATTTACTCACTCTGAGTTCTCAAAAAGGGTTTCTTCACCCCGGGAAGTTAATCAAATACCATTTGGAGGCATTTAATGTTCGAGCAAAAACGGCTGATTTTCGACAAAAGAGATAACACCCCCCATTACGTCATGCTTCAGAAATGTGGAAAATGGTCCGTTTTCAAATGTTTTATTTTTGAACGTCAGTTCACATTTGTAGGTGGATCATCAGTGTTAGAGCTAAAATTAGCATGTTTAAAGTGATGTTCATGCTTCCAGGGGCTCGGGAAGTGAATTCAATACTATTTGGAGGCATTTAATGTTCAATCAAAAACAGCTGATTTTTGACAAACGAGATAACACCCCCCCATTACGTCATGCTTCAGAAATGTGGAAAATGGTCCGTTATCAAATGTTTTATTTTTGAACGTCAGTTCACATTTGTAGGTGGATCATCAGTGTTATAGCTAAAATTAGCATGTTTAAAGTGATTTTCATGCTTCCAGGGGCCCTAAACACAAGATTTATGGAATGGTTAAAAGTGCGCGAAAATGGCCAATTTACTCACTCTGAGTTCTCAAAAAGGGTTTCTTCACCCCGGGAAGTTAATTAAATACCATTTGGAGGCATTTAATGTTCGAGCAAAAACGGCTGATTTTCGACAAAAGAGATAACACCCCCCCATTACGTCATGCTTCAGAAATGTGGAAAATGGTCCGTTTTCAAATGTTTTATTTTTGAACGTCAGTTCACATTTGTAGGTGGATCATCAGTGTTAGAGCTAAAATTAGCATGTTTAAAGTGATTTTCATGCTTCCAGGGGCTCGGGAAGTGAATTAAATACTATTTGGAGGCATTTAATGCTCAATCAAAAACAGCTGATTTTTGACAAAAGAGATAACACCCCCCCATTACGTCATGCTTCAGAAATGTGGAAAATGGTCCGTTTTCAAATGTTTTATTTTTGAACGTCAGTTCACATTTTATTGGTGGATCATCGGTGTTAGAGCCAAAATTAGCATGTTTAAAGTGATTTTCATGCTTCCAGGGGCCCTAAACACAAGATTTATGGAATGGTTAAAGGTGCGCGAAAATGGCCAATTTACTCACTCTGAGTTCTCAAAAAGGGTTTCTTCACCCCGGGAAGTTAATTAAATACCATTTGGAGGCATTTAATGTTCGAGCAAAAACGGCTGATTTTTGACAAAAGAGATAACACCCCCCCATTACGTCATGCTTCAGAAATGTGGAAAATGGTCCGTTTTCAAATGTTTTATTTTTGAACGTCAGTTCACATTTGTAGGTGGATCATCAGTGTTAGAGCTAAAATTAGCATGTTTAAAGTGATTTTCATGCTTCCAGGGGCTCGGGAAGTGAATTAAATACTATTTGGAGGCATTTAATGCTCAATCAAAAACAGCAGATTTTTGACAAAAGAGATAACACCGCCCCATTACGTCATGCTTCAGAAATGTGGAAAATGGTCCGTTTTCAAATGTTTTATTTTTGAACGTCAGTTCAAATTTGTAGGTGGATCATCAGTGTTAGAGCTAAAATTAGCATGTTTAAAGTGATTTTCATGCTTCCAGGGGCTCGGGAAGTGAATTAAATACTATTTGGAGGCATTTAATGTTCAATCAAAAACAGCTGATTTTTGACAAAAGAGATAACACCCCCCCATTACGTCATGCTTCAGAAATGTGGAAAATGGTCCGTTATCAAATGTTTTATTTTTGAACGTCAGTTCACATTTGTAGGTGGATCATCAGTGTTAGAGCTAAAATTAGCATGTTTAAAGTGATTTTCATGCTTCCAGGGGCCCTAAACACAAGATTTATGGAATGGTTAAAAGTGCATGAAAATGGCCAATTTACTCACTCTGAGTTCTCAAAAAGGGTTTCTTCACCCCGGGAAGTTAATTAAATACCATTTGGAGGCATTTAATGTTCGAGCAAAAACGGCTGATTTTCGACAAAAGAGATAACACCCCCCCATTACGTCATGCTCCAGAAATGTGGAAAATGGTCCGTTTTCAAATGTTTTATTTTTGAACGTCAGTTCACATTTGTAGGTGGATCATCAGTGTTAGAGCTAAAATTAGCATGTTTAAAGTGATTTTCATGCTTCCAGGGGCTCGGGAAGTGAATTAAATACTATTTGGAGGCATTTAATGCTCAATCAAAAACAGCTGATTTTTGACAAAAGAGACAACACCCCCCCATTACGTCATGCTTCAGAAATGTGGAAAATGGTCCGTTTTCAAATGTTTTATTTTTGAACGTCAGTTCACATTTGTAGGTGGATCATCAGTGTTAGAGCTAAAATTAGCATGTTTAAAGTGATTTTCATGCTTCCAGGGTCCCTAAACACAAGATTTATGGAATGGTTAAAAGTGCATGAAAATGGCCAATTTACTCACTCTGAGTTCTCAAAAAGGGTTTCTTCACCCCGGGAAGTTAATCAAATACCATTTGGAGGCATTTAATGTTCGAGCAAAAATGGCTGATTTTCGACAAAAGAGATAACACCCCCCCATTACGTCATGCTTCAGAAATGTGGAAAATGGTCCGTTTTCAAATGTTTTATTTTTGAACGTCAGTTCACATTTGTAGGTGGATCATCAGTGTTAGAGCTAAAATTAGCATGTTTAAAGTGATGTTCATGCTTCCAGGGGCTCGGGAAGTGAATTCAATACTATTTGGAGGCATTTAATGTTCAATCAAAAACAGCTGATTTTTGACAAAAGAGATAACACCCCCCCATTACGTCATGCTTCAGAAATGTGGAAAATGGTCCGTTATCAAATGTTTTATTTTTGAACGTCAGTTCACATTTGTAGGTGGATCATCAGTGTTAGAGCTAAAATTAGCATGTTTAAAGTGATTTTCATGCTTCCAGGGGCCCTAAACACAAGATTTATGGAATGGTTAAAAGTGCATGAAAATGGCCAATTTACTCACTCTGAGTTCTCAAAAAGGGTTTCTTCACCCCGGGAAGTTAATTAAATACAATTTGGAGGCATTTAATGTTCGAGCAAAAACGGCTGATTTTCGACAAAAGAGATAACACCCCCCCATTACGTCATGCTTCAGAAATGTGGAAAATGGTCCGTTTTCAAATGTTTTATTTTTGAACGTCAGTTCACATTTGTAGGTGGATCATCAGTGTTAGAGCTAAAATTAGCATGTTTAAAGTGATTTTCATGCTTCCAGGGGCCCTAAACACAAGATTTATGGAATGGTTAAAAGTGCATGAAAATGGCCAATGTACTCACTCTGAGTTCTCAAAAAGGGTTTCTTCACCCCGGGAAGTTAATTAAATACCATTTGGAGGCATTTAATGTTCGAGCAAAAACGGCTGATTTTCGACAAAAGAGATAACACCCCCCCATTACGTCATGCTTCAGGAATGTGGAAAATGGTCCGTTTTCAAATGTTTTATTTTTGAACGTCAGTTCACATTTGTAGGTGGATCATCAGTGTTAGAGCTAAAATTAGCATGTTTAAAGTGATTTTCATGCTTCCAGGGGCTCGGGAAGTGAATTAAATACTATTTGGAGGCATTGAATGTTCACTCAAAAACAGCTGATTTTTGACAAAAGAGATAACACCCCCCATTACGTCATGCTTCAGAAATGTGGAAAATGGTCCGTTTTCAAATGTTTTACCTTTGAACGTCAGTTCACATTTGTAGGTGGATCATCAGTGTTAGAGCTAAAATTAGCATGTTTAAAGTGATTTTCATGCTTCCAGGGGCCCTAAACACAAGATTTATGGAATGGTTAAAAGTGCGCGAAAATGGCCAATTTACTCACTCTGAGTTCTCAAAAAGGGTTTCTTCACCCCGGGAAGTTAATTAAATACCATTTGGAGGCATTTAATGTTCGAGCAAAAACGGCTGATTTTCGACAAAAGAGATAACACCCCCCCATTACGTCATGCTTCAGAAATGTGGAAAATGGTCCATTTTCAAATGTTTTATTTTTGAACGTCAGTTCACATTTGTAGGTGGATCATCAGTGTTAGAGCTAAAATTAGCATGTTTAAAGTGATTTTCATGCTTCCAGGGGCTCGGGAAGTGAATTTAATACTATTTGGAGGCATTTAATGTTCAATCAAAAACAGCAGATTTTTGACAAAAGAGATAACACCGCCCCATTACGTCATGCTTCAGAAATGTGGAAAATGGTCCGTTTTCAAATGTTTTATTTTTGAACGTCAGTTCACATTTGTAGGTGGATCATCAGTGTTAGAGCTAAAATTAGCATGTTTAAAGTGATGTTCATGCTTCCAGGGGCTCGGGAAGTGAATTAAATACTATTTGGAGGCATTTAATGTTCAATCAAAAACAGCTGATTTTTGACAAAAGAGATAACACCCCCCCATTACGTCATGCTTCAGAAATGTGGAAAATGGTCCGTTATCAAATGTTTTATTTTTGAACGTCAGTTCACATTTGTAGGTGGATCATCAGTGTTAGAGCTAAAATTAGCATGTTTAAAGTGATTTTCATGCTTCCAGGGGCCCTAAACACAAGATTTATGGAATGGTTAAAAGTGCATGAAAATGGCCAATTTACTCACTCTGAGTTCTCAAAAAGGGTTTCTTCACCCCGGGAAGTTAATTAAATACCATTTGGAGGCATTTAATGTTCGAGCAAAAACGGCTGATTTTCGACAAAAGAGATAACACCCCCCCATATCGTCATGCTTCAGAAATGTGGAAAATGGTCCGTTTTCAAATGTTTTATTTTTGAACGTCAGTTCACATTTGTAGGTGGATCATCAGTGTTAGAGCTAAAATTAGCATGTTTAAAGTGATTTTCATGCTTCCAGGGGCTCGGGAAGTGAATTAAATACTATTTGGAGGCATTTAATGTTCAATCAAAAACAGCTGATTTTTGACAAAAGAGATAACACCCCCCCATTACGTCATGCTTCAGAAATGTGGAAAATGGTCCGTTTTCAAATGTTTTATTTTTGAACGTCAGTTCACATTTGTAGGTGGATCATCAGTGTTAGAGCTAAAATTAGCATGTTTAAAGTGATTTTCATGCTTCCAGGGGCCCTAAACACAAGATTTATGGAATGGTTAAAAGTGCGCGAAAATGGCCAATTTACTCACTCTGAGTTCTCAAAAAGGGTTTCTTCACCCCGGGAAGTTAATTAAATACCATTTGGAGGCATTTAATGTTCGAGCAAAAACGGCTGATTTTCGACAAAAGAGATAACACCCCCCCATTACGTCATGCTTCAGAAATGTGGAAAATGGTCCATTTTCAAATGTTTTATTTTTGAACGTCAGTTCACATTTGTAGGTGGATCATCAGTGTTAGAGCTAAAATTAGCATGTTTAAAGTGATTTTCATGCTTCCAGGGGCTCGGGAAGTGAATTTAATACTATTTGGAGGCATTTAATGTTCAATCAAAAACAGCAGATTTTTGACAAAAGAGATAACACCGCCCCATTACGTCATGCTTCAGAAATGTGGAAAATGGTCCGTTTTCAAATGTTTTCTTTTTGAACGTCAGTTCACATTTGTAGGTGGATCATCAGTGTTAGAGCTAAAATTAGCATGTTTAAAGTGATTTTCATGCTTCCAGGGGCCCTAAACACAAGATTTATGGAATGGTTAAAAGTGCGCGAAAATGGCCAATTTACTCACTCTGAGTTCTCAAAAAGGGTTTCTTCACCCCGGGAAGTTAATTAAATACCATTTGGAGGCATTTAATGTTCGAGCAAAAACGGCTGATTTTCGACAAAAGAGATAACACCCCCCCATTACGTCATGCTTCAGAAATGTGGAAAATGGTCCATTTTCAAATGTTTTATTTTTGAACGTCAGTTCACATTTGTAGGTGGATCATCAGTGTTAGAGCTAAAATTAGCATGTTTAAAGTGATTTTCATGCTTCCAGGGGCTCGGGAAGTGAATTTAATACTATTTGGAGGCATTTAATGTTCAATCAAAAACAGCAGATTTTTGACAAAAGAGATAACACCGCCCCATTACGTCATGCTTCAGAAATGTGGAAAATGGTCCGTTTTCAAATGTTTTATTTTTGAACGTCAGTTCACATTTGTAGGTGGATCATCAGTGTTAGAGCTAAAATTAGCATGTTTAAAGTGATTTTCATGCTTCCAGGTGCCCTAAACACAAGATTTATGGAATGGTTAAAAGTGCCCAAAAATGGCCAATTTACTCGCTCTGAGTTCTCAAAAAGGGTTTCTTCACCCCGGGAAGTTAATTAAATACCATTTGGAGGCATTTAATGTTCGAGTAAAAACGGCTGATTTTTGACAAAAGAGATAACACCCCCCCATTACGTCATGCTTCAGAAATGTGGAAAATGGTCCGTTTTCAAATGTTTTATTTCTGAACGTCAGTTCACATTTGTAGGTGGATCATCAGTGTTAGAGCTAAAATTAGCATGTTTAAAGTGATTTCATGCTTCCAGGGGCCCTAAACACAAGATTTATGGAATGGTTAAAAGTGCATGAAAATGGCCAATTTACTCACTCTGAGTTCTCAAAAAGGGTTTCTTCACCCCGGGAAGTTAATTAAATACCATTTGGAGGCATTTAATGTTCGAGCAAAAACGGCTGATTTTCGACAAAAGAAATAACACCCCCCCATTACGTCATGCTTCAGAAATGTGGAAAATGGTCCGTTTTCAAATGTTTTATTTTTGAACGTCAGTTCACATTTGTAGGTGGATCATCAGTGTTAGAGCTAAAATTAGCATGTTTAATGTGATTTTCATGCTTCCAGGGGCTCGGGAAGTGAATTAAATACTATTTGGAGGCATTTAATGCTCAATCAAAAACAGCTGATTTTTGACAAAAGAGATAACACCCCCCCATTACGTCATGCTTCAGAAATGTGGAAAATGGTCCATTTTCAAATGTTTTATTTTTGAACGTCAGTTCACATTTGTAGGTGGATCATCAGTGTTAGAGCTAAAATTAGCATGTTTAAAGTGATTTTCATGCTTCCAGGGGCCCTAAACACAAGATTTATGGAATGGTTAAAAGTGCATGAAAATGGCCAATTTACTCACTCTGAGTTCTCAAAAAGGTTTTCTTCACCCCGGGAAGTTAATTAAATACCATTTGGAGGCATTTAAAATTCGAGCAAAAATGGCTGATTTTCGACAAAAGAGATAACACCCCCCCATTACGTCATGCTTCAGAAATGTGGAAAATGGTCCGTTTTCAAATGTTTTATTTTTGAACGTCAGTTCACATTTGTAGGTGGATCATCAGTGTTAGAGCTAAAATTAGCATGTTTAAAGTGATTTTCATGCTTCCAGGGGCTCGGGAAGTGAATTAAATACTATTTGGAGGCATTTAATGTTCAATCAAAAACAGCTGATTTTTGACAAAAGAGATAACACCCCCCCCATTACGTCATGCTTCAGAAATGTGGAAAATGGTCCGTTTTCAAATGTTTTATTTTTGAACGTCAGTTCACATTTGTAGGTGGATCATCAGTGTTAGAGCTAAAATTAGCATGTTTAAAGTGATTTTCATGCTTCCAGGGTCCCTAAACACAAGATTTATGGAATGGTTAAAAGTGCATGAAAATGGCCAATTTACTCACTCTGAGTTCTCAAAACGGGTTTCTTCACCCCGGGAAGTTAATTAAATACCATTTGGAGGCATTTAATGTTCGAGCAAAAACGGCTGATTTCGACAAAAGAGATAACACCCCCCCATTACGTCATGCTTCAGAAATGTGGAAAATGGTCCGTTTTCAAATGTTTTATTTTTGAACGTCAGTTCACATTTGTAGGTGGATCATCAGTGTTAGAGCTAAAATTAGCATGTTTAAAGTGATTTTCATGCTTCCAGGGGCTCGGGAAGTGAATTAAATACTATTTGGAGGCATTTAATGTTCAATCAAAAACAGCTGATTTTTGACAAAAGAGATAACACCCCCCCATTACGTCATGCTTCAGAAATGTGAAAAATGGTCCGTTATCAAATGTTTTATTTTTGAACGTCAGTTCACATTTGTAGGTGGATCATCAGTGTTAGAGCTAAAATTAGCATGTTTAAAGTGATTTTCATGCTTCCAGGGGCCCTAAACACAAGATTTATGGAATGGTTAAAAGTGCATGAAAATGGCCAATTTACTCACTCTGAGTTCTCAAAAACGGTTTCTTCACCCCGGGAAGTTAATTAAATACCATTTGGAGGCATTTAATGTTCGAGCAAAAACGGCTGATTTTCGACAAAAGAGATAACACCCCCCCATTGCGTCATGCTTCAGAAATGTGGAAAATGGTCCGTTTTCAAATGTTTTATTTTTGAACGTCAGTTCACATTTGGATATTGGATATTGGATATTGGATATTGGATAGGTATTTATAGAGCGCTAACGTTCGCTCCCAAGGGAGCATCTTGGCGCTGTAAAACCTAGGACCAGATCACCGGGGGGGAGTTGGAGGACTAGATCGCTGCTTTAGTCCAGTCATCGGAGAGGTTGAAAATCCACGTTTTGAGGAGCTTCCTGAAAGGCTTCTCCTGCGTCTGAAGTCTAAGATGCCTTGGCATACTGTTCCAGGCTCTGATGGCAAGGAAACTGAGTGTTTTTCCACCCTTAGTCTTCAGGTTGAATTTGGGGGGAGTCATGAGATTTTCTTGCGAGGATCTGAGAGTGCGACCCGGGGAATAGTGAGGGAAGCGTCTCGACAGGTAGGCTGGGCCGGATTTGTTGAAGGCTCGGAAGGCAACAATGAGAATTTTGAAGAGTATTCTCTTGTGCAAGGGGAGCCAATGTAAGGATTTGAGGGCAGCCGAAATAGAAGATTTGCGTGGCAGTTTGAGGACGAGCCGAGCAGCAGTGTGCAGGACACTCTGTAGTTTCAGTCGGGTGGATTTTTTGGTCCCTGCCAGGAGGCCATTACAGTAGTCTACTCGGGAGAGTATGAGGTCTACCGCAATGGTCTTTCTAGAATCGAGCGGGAGAAAGTCAAAGAACTTTCGCATGGACTTAATAATTCCGAAGCATTTACCTGCTACGGTTGCGACGTGGGAGTCAAAAGAGAGATCGGAGTCGAAAATGACTCCGAGGTTTCTGGCCGATGATACTGTCTGCGGTGGGGCGGCAGAGTTGTCGGGCCACCACAGGGCTGGAATAAAAGAAGCATTCTTTCCAATGGGCAAGATTTCGGTTTTATTGGAGTTGCAGCGGAGGTGGTTGGCGTCCATCCATTGAAAGACCGCTGTAAGGCAGTGCTTGAGATTAAGTTCGGCCGTGTTTGAATTGTCGTCGAGAGGGATGACAAGCTGAGTATCGTCGGCATAAGACGTGACAGTTATGCCGAACGATTCTATGAGAGTAAGCAGGGGGATGAGATATATATTAAAAAGAAGGGGACTAAGAATGGAGCCCTGGGGAACTCCACAGAAGATCTTTTTCTCTTTCGATTGGAAAGGGCCCAGTCAAACAGTTTGGAACCTGTCACTGAGGAAGGAACTGATCCAGGCAAGGGCCGAGTTGGTTACGCCGATGTCCATAAGCCTGTTAAGCAGAATGGAGTGGGAAATAGTATCGAAGGCCGCCGTGAGGTCAAGAAGGATCAAAATGGCCTTCTTCCTTTGATCTTGGAGACCTTTGATGGTGTCGGTCAGCTCGATCAGGGCGGTCTCGGTAGAATGTTTAGACCGGAAACCGGATTGCTGGGGGTGGAGTAGGTTGTGGGCATCAAGAAAGGACTTGAGCTCCTTGTGGACTAGTTGTTCTGTTATTTTGCCCAGCGCAGGTAGCAGGGTGATGGGACGAAGGTTGGTTAAATCAGAGGGGGGTTTGTTTGCCTTTTTCATAAGGGGTTTCACCACACCCTTTTTCCAAGAAAGAGGAACAGAGCCAGTTTTGAGGGAGAGGTTGACTATTTCATTGATGATGGGGTTAATTTCATCAATGATGGTGTGGAGGATCTTGGGGGGACAGGGGTCAGAAGGTGAGCCAGATTTGCATGAGAGAATCGCTTCTCTGGTCTGGGTCAGGGTCACCGGGGTAAAGTGTTTGAGACTGTTAGCGGTCGGACGAGATTGGTCTCGCTCCATGATTGAGTACACCGGAGGGGGGGGGGAAGGTTTGGTGGATAGAGCTGATTTTTTCCTCGAAGTAGTCAGAGATCTTACTACATAGTTCTAGGGAGGGGGGGATTTCTGGTTGGAGTGCTTTTGGTTTGGTGAACGATTTTACTATGGAAAAGAGGGTTTGTTGTTTTTGCTTGGCCTCTTTGATGGCGTTCACGTAGTAAGTTCTTTTTGCTGATTTAATGGTTGAGAGATAATTTTTTCTCTGTAGGATGTAGTTGTTACGATCGTCGTTGTCGTAGGATCTACGCCATATGCGTTCTGCTTTCCTGCAGAGTAGGTGAGCGGCTGTTAGGTCAGGCGTATACCAAGGGGCTTTAGTTTTTTTTTTTTTTAGGGTGTTGGCTTTTTTATTTGGAGGGCATCGTTTGGAGATTTCTAGAGAGAGCCAGTTGTCGAGAGAGATTGCATCTTGATCGATGTTACCAGAGGAAGAGGGGGCATTGGTAAAGGACAAAGGATGAGTAGTAAGATTTTTCTGGACAGTTTTCCAATTAATGGGGTGGATATGTTGACGAGTAGGTTTTTTGCATTTCAGAGGGGGATCGTTAAGGATATGGAAAGGGATCAGACTGTGATCGGTCCAGATTTGGGGAATGGGAGACAAGGTGGAGATGGACGGGAAATTGGAACAGACACCATCGAGGGTGTGGCCAATGGAGTGAGTAGGCAGCTTGACGCTTTGTTGTAGATTGAAGATATCCAGCGTCTGCTGAAAGTTTTTGGTGAAGGGGTCAATAGGTGTATCGAGATGCAAGTTAAAGTCGCCCAAGAGGGTGAAATGAGGGTAGCGGAGTAGGAAGTGTCCGAGTGCGTCATTAAGGGCGCCAAGGAATTTCGTGGCATTACCGGGTGGACGGTAGATCAGACCGCCTGAGAAAGAGAGGGTTTGACTAAGTTTGATAGAGAAACCTAGTCCCTCTGCATCGGTGAGGGGATCGAGGCAGAAGGTGTGACAGGTAAAAGAATTCCTCAAGATTAAGGCAACGCCTCCTCCTCTACCTTTCTGTCTGTCCTGTCTGTGAAAGGAGTAGCCTGGGGGGAGGGCGATGGCTATGTCAGGGTTACTGTCTTCAGTGAGCCATGTCTCGGTGATCATGAGACAGTCCAGATCATGTTCGATAATGAGATCGTGGATATCCTGACTATGTTTGCACATCGACCTGGCATTTATCAGACCTCCTGAAAAGTGAGGTCGTTTGGAGGATATTATCTGCTTGGAGACGAAGTTGAGTGACCAACGACATTTGTTGCAACTGGTGGAGCCGAATACTTTAGAAAGATCAAGCTTGCAGGGGCAGTCAGAACTGCCTCGAAGTTTAAGAAGGTCGTTGGGAACATACCTGATGGTTAGAGGATGTTGGGCAGGGGTTTGTAGGTGGATCATCAGTGTTAGAGCTAAAATTAGCATGTTTAAAGTGATTTTCATGCTTCCAGGGGCTCGGGAAGTGAATTAAATACTATTTGGAGGCATTTAATGTTCAATCAAAAACAGCTGATTTTTGACAAAAGAGATAACACCCCCCCATTACGTCATGCTTCAGAAATGTGGAAAATGGTCCGTTTTCAAATGTTTTATTTTTGAACGTCAGTTCACATTTGTAGGTGGATCATCAGTGTTAGAGCTAAAATTAGCATGTTTAAAGTGATTTTCATGCTTCCAGGGGCCCTAAACACAAGATTTATGGAATGGTTAAAAGTGCATGAAAATGGCCAATTTACTCACTCTGAGTTCTCAAAAAGGGTTTCTTCACCCCGGGAAGTTAATTAAATACCATTTGGAGGCATTTAATGTTTGAGCAAAAACGGCTGATTTTCGACAAAAGAGATAACACCCCCCCATTACGTCATGCTTCAGGAATGTGGAAAATGGTCCGTTTTCAAATGTTTTATTTTTGAACGTCAGTTCACATTTGTAGGTGGATCATCAGTGTTAGAGCTAAAATTAGCATGTTTAAAGTGATTTTCATGCTTCCAGGGGCTCGGGAAGTGAATTAAATACTATTTGGAGGCATTTAATGCTCAATCAAAAACAGCTGATTTTTGACAAAAGAGATAACACCCCCCCATTACGTCATGCTTCTGAAATGTGGAAAATGGTCCATTTTCAAATGTTTTATTTTTGAACGTCAGTTCACATTTGTAGGTGGATCATCAGTGTTAGAGCTAAAATTAGCATGTTTAAAGTGATTTTCATGCTTCCAGGGGCCCTAAACACAAGATTTATGGAATGGTTAAAAGTCCATGAAAATGGCCAATTTACTCACTCTGAATTCTCAAAAAGGGTTTCTTCACCCCGGGAAGTTAATTAAATACCATTTGGAGGCATTTAATGTTCGAGCAAAAACGGCTGATTTTCGACAAAAGAGATAACACCCCCCCATTACGTCATGCTTCAGAAATGTGGAAAATGGTCCGTTTTCAAATGTTTTATTTTTGAACGTCAGTTCACATTTGTAGGTGGATCATCAGTGTTAGAGCTAAAATTAGCACGTTTAAAGTGATTTTCATGCTTCCAGGGGCCCTAAACACAAGATTTATGGAATGGTTAAAAGTGCATGAAAATGGCCAATTTGCTCACTCTGAGTTCTCAAAAAGGGTTTCTTCACCCCGGGAAGTTAATTAAATACCATTTGGAGGCATTTAATGTTCGAGCAAAAACGGCTGATTTTCGACAAAAGAGATAACACCCCCCCATTACGCCATGCTTCAGAAATGTGGAAAATGGTCCATTTTCAAATGTTTTATTTTTTAACGTCAGTTCACATTTGTAGGTGGATCATCAGTGTTAGAGCTAAAATTAGCATGTTTAAAGTGATTTTCATGCTTCCAGGGGCTTGGGAAGTGAATTAAATACTATTTGGAGGCATTTAATGTTCAAGCAAAAACGGCTGATTTCGACAAAAGAGATAACACCCCCCCATTACGTCATGCTTCAGAAATGTGGAAAATGGTCCGTTTTCAAATGTTTTATTTTTGAACGTCAGTTCACATTTGTAGGTGGATCATCAGTGTTAGAGCTAAAATTAGCATGTTTAAAGTGATTTTCATGCTTCCAGGGGCCCTAAACACAAGATTTATGGAATGGTTAAAAGTGCATGAAAATGGCCAATTTACTCACTCTGAGTTCTCAAAAACGGTTTCTTCACCCCGGGAAGTTAATTAAATACCATTTGGAGGCATTTAATGTTCGAGCAAAAACGGCTGATTTTCGACAAAAGATATAACACCCCCCCATTGCGTCATGCTTCAGAAATGTGGAAAATGGTCCGTTTTCAAATGTTTTATTTTTGAACGTCAGTTCACATTTGGATATTGGATATTGGATATTGGATATTGGATAGGTATTTATAGAGCGCTAACGTTCGCTCCCAAGGGAGCATCTTGGCGCTGTAAAACCTAGGACCAGATCACCGGGGGGGAGTTGGAGGACTAGATCGCTGCTTTAGTCCAGTCATCGGAGAGGTTGAAAATCCACGTTTTGAGGAGCTTCCTGAAAGGCTTCTCCTGCGTCTGAAGTCTAAGATGCCTTGGCATACTGTTCCAGGCTCTGATGGCAAGGAAACTGAGTGTTTTTCCACCCTTAGTCTTCAGGTTGAATTTGGGGGGAGTCATGAGATTTTCTTGCGAGGATCTGAGAGTGCGACCCGGGGAATAGTGAGGGAAGCGTCTCGACAGGTAGGCTGGGCCGGATTTGTTGAAGGCTCGGAAGGCAACAATGAGAATTTTGAAGAGTATTCTCTTGTGCAAGGGGAGCCAATGTAAGGATTTGAGGGCAGCCGAAATAGAAGATTTGCGTGGCAGTTTGAGGACGAGCCGAGCAGCAGTGTGCAGGACACTCTGTAGTTTCAGTCGGGTGGATTTTTTGGTCCCTGCCAGGAGGCCATTACAGTAGTCTACTCGGGAGAGTATGAGGGCTACTGCAATGGTCTTTCTAGAATCGAGCGGGAGAAAGTCAAAGAACTTTCGCATGGACTTAATAATTCCGAAGCATTTACCTGCTACGGTTGCGACGTGGGAGTCAAAAGAGAGATCGGAGTCGAAAATGACTCCGAGGTTTCTGGCCGATGATACTGTCTGCGGTGGGGCGGCAGAGTTGTCGGGCCACCACAGGGCTGGAATAAAAGAAGCATTCTTTCCAATGGGCAAGATTTCGGTTTTATTGGAGTTGCAGCGGAGGTGGTTGGCGTCCATCCATTGAAGGACCGCTGTAAGGCAGTGCTTGAGATTAAGTTCGGCCGTGTTTGAATTGTCGTCGAGAGGGATGACAAGCTGAGTATCGTCGGCATAAGACGTGACAGTTATGCCGAACGATTCTATGAGAGTAAGCAGGGGGATGAGATATATATTAAAAAGAAGGGGACTAAGAATGGAGCCCTGGGGAACTCCACAGAAGATCTTTTTCTCTTTCGATTGGAAAGGGCCCAGTGAAACAGTTTGGAACCTGTCACTGAGGAAGGAACTGATCCAGGCAAGGGCCGAGTTGGTTACGCCGATGTCCATAAGCCTGTTAAGCAGAATGGAGTGGGAAATAGTATCGAAGGCCGCCGTGAGGTCAAGAAGGATCAAAATGGCCTTCTTCCTTTGATCTTGGAGACCTTTGATGGTGTCGGTCAGCTCGATCAGGGCGGTCTCGGTAGAATGTTTAGACCGGAAACCGGATTGCTGGGGGTGGAGTAGGTTGTGGGCATCAAGAAAGGACTTGAGCTCCTTGTGGACTAGTTGTTCTGTTATTTTGCCCAGCGCAGGTAGCAGGGTGATGGGACGAAGGTTGGTTAAATCAGAGGGGGGTTTGTTTGCCTTTTTCATAAGGGGTTTCACCACACCCTTTTTCCAAGAAAGAGGAACAGAGCCAGTTTTGAGGGAGAGGTTGACTATTTCATTGATGATGGGGTTAATTTCATCAATGATGGTGTGGAGGATCTTGGGGGGACAGGGGTCAGAAGGTGAGCCAGATTTGCATGAGAGAATCGCTTCTCTGGTCTGGGTCAGGGTCACCGGGGTAAAGTGTTTGAGACTGTTAGCGGTCGGACGAGATTGGTCTCGCTCCATGATTGAGTACACCGGAGGGGGGGGGGGAAGGTTTGGTGGATAGAGCTGATTTTTTCCTCGAAGTAGTCAGAGATCTTACTACATAGTTCTAGGGAGGGGGGGATTTCTGGTTGGAGTGCTTTTGGTTTGGTGAACGATTTTACTATGGAAAAGAGGGTTTGTTGTTTTTGCTTGGCCTCTTTGATGGCGTTCACGTAGTAAGTTCTTTTTGCTGATTTAATGGTTGAGAGATAATTTTTTCTCTGTAGGATGTAGTTGTTACGATCGTCGTTGTCGTAGGATCTACGCCATATGCGTTCTGCTTTCCTGCAGAGTAGGTGAGCGGCTGTTAGGTCAGGCGTATACCAAGGGGCTTTAGTTTTTGTTTTTTTTAGGGTGTTGGCTTTTTTATTTGGAGGGCATCGTTTGGAGATTTCTAGAGAGAGCCAGTTGTCGAGAGAGATTGCATCTTGATCGATGTTACCAGAGGAAGAGGGGGCATTGGTAAAGGACAAAGGATGAGTAGTAAGATTTTTCTGGACAGTTTTCCAATTAATGGGGTGGATATGTTGACGAGTAGGTTTTTTGCATTTCAGAGGGGGATCGTTAAGGATATGGAAAGGGATCAGACTGTGATCGGTCCAGATTTGGGGAATGGGAGACAAGGTGGAGATGGACGGGAAATTGGAACAGACACCATCGAGGGTGTGGCCAATGGAGTGAGTAGGCAGCTTGACGCTTTGTTGTAGATTGAAGATATCCAGCGTCTGCTGAAAGTTTTTGGTGAAGGGGTCAATAGGTGTATCGAGATGCAAGTTAAAGTCGCCCAAGAGGGTGAAATGAGGGTAGCGGAGTAGGAAGTGTCCGAGTGCGTCATTAAGGGCGCCAAGGAATTTCGTGGCATTACCGGGTGGACGGTAGATCAGACCGCCTGAGAAAGAGAGGGTTTGACTAAGTTTGATAGAGAAACCTAGTCCCTCTGCATCGGTGAGGGGATCGAGGCAGAAGGTGTGACAGGTAAAAGAATTCCTCAAGATTAAGGCAACGCCTCCTCCTCTACCTTTCTGTCTGTCCTGTCTGTGAAAGGAGTAGCCTGGGGGGAGGGCGATGGCTATGTCAGGGTTACTGTCTTCAGTGAGCCATGTCTCGGTGATCATGAGACAGTCCAGATCATGTTCGATAATGAGATCGTGGATATCCTGACTATGTTTGCACATCGACCTGGCATTTATCAGACCTCCTGAAAAGTGAGGTCGTTTGGAGGATATTATCTGCTTGGAGACGAAGTTGAGTGACCAACGACATTTGTTGCAACTGGTGGAGCCGAATACTTTAGAAAGATCAAGCTTGCAGGGGCAGTCAGAACTGCCTCGAAGTTTAAGAAGGTCGTTGGGAACATACCTGATGGTTAGAGGATGTTGGGCAGGGGTTTGTAGGTGGATCATCAGTGTTAGAGCTAAAATTAGCATGTTTAAAGTGATTTTCATGCTTCCAGGGGCTCGGGAAGTGAATTAAATACTATTTGGAGGCATTTAATGTTCAATCAAAAACAGCTGATTTTTGACAAAAGAGATAACACCCCCCCATTACGTCATGCTTCAGAAATGTGGAAAATGGTCCGTTTTCAAATGTTTTATTTTTGAACGTCAGTTCACATTTGTAGGTGGATCATCAGTGTTAGAGCTAAAATTAGCATGTTTAAAGTGATTTTCATGCTTCCAGGGGCCCTAAACACAAGATTTATGGAATGGTTAAAAGTGCATGAAAATGGCCAATTTACTCACTCTGAGTTCTCAAAAAGGGTTTCTTCACCCCGGGAAGTTAATTAAATACCATTTGGAGGCATTTAATGTTTGAGCAAAAACGGCTGATTTTCGACAAAAGAGATAACACCCCCCCATTACGTCATGCTTCAGGAATGTGGAAAATGGTCCGTTTTCAAATGTTTTATTTTTGAACGTCAGTTCACATTTGTAGGTGGATCATCAGTGTTAGAGCTAAAATTAGCATGTTTAAAGTGATTTTCATGCTTCCAGGGGCTCGGGAAGTGAATTAAATACTATTTGGAGGCATTTAATGCTCAATCAAAAACAGCTGATTTTTGACAAAAGAGATAACACCCCCCCATTACGTCATGCTTCAGAAATGTGGAAAATGGTCCATTTTCAAATGTTTTATTTTTGAACGTCAGTTCACATTTGTAGGTGGATCATCAGTGTTAGAGCTAAAATTAGCATGTTTAAAGTGATTTTCATGCTTCCAGGGGCCCTAAACACAAGATTTATGGAATGGTTAAAAGTCCATGAAAATGGCCAATTTACTCACTCTGAATTCTCAAAAAGGGTTTCTTCACCCCGGGAAGTTAATTAAATACCATTTGGAGGCATTTAATGTTCGAGCAAAAACGGCTGATTTTCGACAAAAGAGATAACACCCCCCCATTACGTCATGCTTCAGAAATGTGGAAAATGGTCCGTTTTCAAATGTTTTATTTTTGAACGTCAGTTCACATTTGTAGGTGGATCATCAGTGTTAGAGCTAAAATTAGCATGTTTAAAGTGATTTTCATGCTTCCAGGGGCCCTAAACACAAGATTTATGGAATGGTTAAAAGTGCATGAAAATGGCCAATTTGCTCACTCTGAGTTCTCAAAAAGGGTTTCTTCACCCCGGGAAGTTAATTAAATACCATTTGGAGGCATTTAATGTTCGAGCAAAAACGGCTGATTTTCGACAAAAGAGATAACACCCCCCCATTACGCCATGCTTCAGAAATGTGGAAAATGGTCCATTTTCAAATGTTTTATTTTTTAACGTCAGTTCACATTTGTAGGTGGATCATCAGTGTTAGAGCTAAAATTAGCATGTTTAAAGTGATTTTCATGCTTCCAGGGGCTTGGGAAGTGAATTAAATCCTATTTGGAGGCATTTAATGTTCAAGCAAAAACAGCTGATTTTTGACAAAAGAGATAACACCCCCCCATTACGTCATGCTTCAGAAGTCTGGAAAATGGTCCGTTTTCAAATGTTTTATTTTTGAACGTCAGTTCACATTTGTAGGTGGATCATCAGTGTTAGAGCTAAAATTAGCATGTTTAAAGTGATTTTCATGCTTCCAGGGGCCCTAAACACAAGATTTATGGAATGGTTAAAAGCGCGCAAAAATGGCCAATTTACTCACTCTGAGTTCTCAAAAAGGGTTTCTTCATCCGGGAAGTTAATTAAATACCATTTGGAGGCATTTAATGTTCGAGCAAAAACGGCTGATTTTTGACAAAAGAGATAACACCCCCCCATTACGTCATGCTTCAGAAATGTGGAAAATGGTCCGTTTTCAAATGTTTTATTTTTGAACGTCAGTTCACATTTGTAGGTGGATCATCAGTGTTAGAGCTAAAATTAGCATGTTTAAAGTTATTTTCATGCTTCCAGGGGCCCTAAACACAAGATTTATGGAATGTTTAAAAGTGCATGAAAATGGCCAATTTACTCACTCTGAGTTCTCAAAAAGGGTTTCTTCACCCCGGGAAGTTAATTAAATACCATTTGGAAGCATTTAATGTTCGAGCAAAAACGGCTGATTTTCGACAAAAGAGATAACACCCCCCCCATTACGTCATGCTTCAGAAATGTGGAAAATGGTCCGTTTTCAAATGTTTTATTTTTGAACGTCAGTTCACATTTGTAGGTGGATCATCAGTGTTAGAGCTAAAATTAGCATGTTTAAAGTGATTTTCATGCTTCCAGGGGCTCGGGAAGTGAATTAAATACTATTTGGAGGCATTTAATGCTCAATCAAAAACAGCAGATTTTTGACAAAAGAGATAACACCCCCCCATTACGTCATGCTTCAGAAATGTGGAAAATGGTCCATTTTCAAATGTTTTATTTTTGAACGTCAGTTCACATTTGTAGGCGGATCATCAGTGTTAGAGCTAAAATTAGCATGTTTAAAGTGATTTTCATGCTTTCAGGGGCCCTAAACACAAGATTTATGGAATGGTTAAAAGTCCATGAAAATGGCCAATTTACTCACTCTGAGTTCTCAAAAAGGGTTTCTTCACCCCGGGAAGTTAATTAAATACCATTTGGAGGCATTTAATGTTCGAGCAAAAACAGCTGATTTTCGACAAAAGAGATAACACCCCCCCATTACGTCATGCTTCAGAAATGTGGAAAATGGTCCGTTTTCAAATGTTTTATTTTTGAACGTCAGTTCACATTTGTAGGTGGATCATCAGTGTTAGAGCTAAAATTAGCATGTTTAAAGTGATTTTCAAGCTTCCAGGGGCTCGGGAAGTGAATTAAATACTATTTGGAGGCATTTAATGCTCAATCAAAAACAGCTGATTTTTGACAAAAGAGATAACACCCCCCCATTACGTCATGCTTCAGAAATGTGGAAAATGGTCCGTTTTCAAATGTTTTATTTTTGAACGTCAGTTCACATTTGTAGGTGGATCATCAGTGTTAGAGCTAAAATTAGCATGTTTAAAGTGATTTTCATGCTTCCAGGGTCCCTAAACACAAGATTTATGGAATGGTTAAAAGTGCATGAAAATGGCCAATTTACTCACTCTGAGTTCTCAAAAAGGGTTTCTTCACCCGGGGAAGTTAATCAAATACCATTTGGAGGCATTTAATGTTCGAGCAAAAACGTCTGATTTTCGACAAAAGAGATAACACCCCCCCATTACGTCATGCTTCAGAAATGTGGAAAATGGTCCATTTTCAAATGTTTTATTTTTGAACGTCAGTTCACATTTGTAGGTGGATCATCAGTGTTAGAGCTAAAATTAGCATGTTTAAAGTGATTTTCATGCTTCCAGGGGCCCTAAACACAAGATTTATGGAATGGTTAAAAGTGCATGAAAATGGCCAATGTACTCACTCTGAGTTCTCAAAAAGGGTTTCTTCACCCCGGGAAGTTAATTAAATACCATTTGGAGGCATTTAATGTTCGAGCAAAAACGGCTGATTTTCGACAAAAGAGATACCCCCCCATTACGTCATGCTTCAGGAATGTGGAAAATGGTCCGTTTTCAAATGTTTTATTTTTGAACGTCAGTTCACATTTGTAGGTGGATCATCAGTGTTAGAGCTAAAATTAGCATGTTTAAAGTGATTTTCATGCTTCCAGGGGCTCGGGAAGTGAATTAAATACTATTTGGAGGCATTTAATGTTCAATCAAAAACAGCTGATTTTTGACAAACGAGATAACACCCCCCCATTACGTCATGCTTCAGAAATGTGGAAAATGGTCCGTTTTCAAATGTTTTATTTTTGAACGTCAGTTCACATTTGTAGGTGGATCATCAGTGTTATAGCTAAAATTAGCATGTTTAAAGTGATTTTCATGCTTCCAGGGGCCCTAAACACAAGATTTATGGAATGGTTAAAAGTGCGCGAAAATGGCCAATTTACTCACTCTGAGTTCTCAAAAAGGGTTTCTTCACCCCGGGAAGTTAATTAAATACCATTTGGAGGCATTTAATGTTCGAGCAAAAACGGCTGATTTTCGACAAAAGAGATAACACCCCCCCATTACGTCATGCTTCAGAAATGTGGAAAATGGTCCATTTTCAAATGTTTTATTTTTGAACGTCAGTTCACATTTGTAGGTGGATCATCAGTGTTAGAGCTAAAATTAGCATGTTTAAAGTGATTTTCATGCTTCCAGGGGCTCGGGAAGTGAATTAAATACTATTTGGAGGCATTTAATGTTCAAGCAAAAACAGCTGATTTTTGACAAAAGAGATAACACCCCCCCATTACGTCATGCTTCAGAAATGTGGAAAATGGTCCGTTTTCAAATGTTTTATTTTTGAACGTCAGTTCACATTTTATTGGTGGATCATCGGTGTTAGAGCCAAAATTAGCATGTTTAAAGTGATTTTCATGCTTCCAGGGTCCCTAAACACAAGATTTATGGAATGGTTAAAAGTGCATGAAAATGGCCAATTTACTCACTCTGAGTTCTCAAAAAGGGTTTCTTCACCCCGGGAAGTTAATCAAATACCATTTGGAGGCATTTAATGTTCGAGCAAAAACGGCTGATTTTCGACAAAAGAGATAACACCCCCCCATTACGTCATGCTTCAGAAATGTGGAAAATGGTCCGTTTTCAAATGTTTTTTTTTTGAACGTCAGTTCACATTTGTAGGTGGATCATCAGTGTTAGAGCTAAAATTAGCATGTTTAAAGTGATGTTCATGCTTCCAGGGGCTCGGGAAGTGAATTCAATACTATTTGGAGGCATTTAATGTTCAATCAAAAACAGCTGATTTTTGACAAAAGAGATAACACCCCCCCATTACGTCATGCTTCAGAAATGTGGAAAATGGTCCGTTATCAAATGTTTTATTTTTGAACGTCAGTTCACATTTGTAGGTGGATCATCAGTGTTAGAGCTAAAATTAGCATGTTTAAAGTGATTTTCATGCTTCCAGGGGCCCTAAACACAAGATTTATGGAATGGTTAAAAGTGCATGAAAATGGCCAATTTACTCACTCTGAGTTCTCAAAAAGGGTTTCTTCACCCCGGGAAGTTAATTAAATACCATTTGGAGGCATTTAATGTTCGAGCAAAAACGGCTGATTTTCGACAAAAGAGATAACACCCCCCCATTACGTCATGCTTCAGAAATGTGGAAAATGGTCCGTTTTCAAATGTTTTATTTTTGAACGTCAGTTCACATTTGTAGGTGGATCATCAGTGTTAGAGCTAAAATTAGCATGTTTAAAGTGATTTTCATGCTTCCAGGGGCTCGGGAAGTGAATTAAATACTATTTGGAGGCATTTAATGCTCAATCAAAAACAGCAGATTTTTGACAAAAGAGATAACACCCCCCCATTACGTCATGCTTCAGAAATGTGGAAAATGGTCCATTTTCAAATGTTTTATTTTTGAACGTCAGTTCACATTTGTAGGCGGATCATCAGTGTTAGAGCTAAAATTAGCATGTTTAAAGTGATTTTCATGCTTTCAGGGGCCCTAAACACAAGATTTATGGAATGGTTAAAAGTCCATGAAAATGGCCAATTTACTCACTCTGAGTTCTCAAAAAGGGTTTCTTCACCCCGGGAAGTTAATTAAATACCATTTGGAGGCATTTAATGTTCGAGCAAAAACAGCTGATTTTCGACAAAAGAGATAACACCCCCCCATTACGTCATGCTTCAGAAATGTGGAAAATGGTCCGTTTTCAAATGTTTTATTTTTGAACGTCAGTTCACATTTGTAGGTGGATCATCAGTGTTAGAGCTAAAATTAGCATGTTTAAAGTGATTTTCAAGCTTCCAGGGGCTCGGGAAGTGAATTAAATACTATTTGGAGGCATTTAATGCTCAATCAAAAACAGCTGATTTTTGACAAAAGAGATAACACCCCCCCATTACGTCATGCTTCAGAAATGTGGAAAATGGTCCGTTTTCAAATGTTTTATTTTTGAACGTCAGTTCACATTTGTAGGTGGATCATCAGTGTTAGAGCTAAAATTAGCATGTTTAAAGTGATTTTCATGCTTCCAGGGTCCCTAAACACAAGATTTATGGAATGGTTAAAAGTGCATGAAAATGGCCAATTTACTCACTCTGAGTTCTCAAAAAGGGTTTCTTCACCCGGGGAAGTTAATCAAATACCATTTGGAGGCATTTAATGTTCGAGCAAAAACGTCTGATTTTCGACAAAAGAGATAACACCCCCCCATTACGTCATGCTTCAGAAATGTGGAAAATGGTCCATTTTCAAATGTTTTATTTTTGAACGTCAGTTCACATTTGTAGGTGGATCATCAGTGTTAGAGCTAAAATTAGCATGTTTAAAGTGATTTTCATGCTTCCAGGGGCCCTAAACACAAGATTTATGGAATGGTTAAAAGTGCATGAAAATGGCCAATGTACTCACTCTGAGTTCTCAAAAAGGGTTTCTTCACCCCGGGAAGTTAATTAAATACCATTTGGAGGCATTTAATGTTCGAGCAAAAACGGCTGATTTTCGACAAAAGAGATACCCCCCCATTACGTCATGCTTCAGGAATGTGGAAAATGGTCCGTTTTCAAATGTTTTATTTTTGAACGTCAGTTCACATTTGTAGGTGGATCATCAGTGTTAGAGCTAAAATTAGCATGTTTAAAGTGATTTTCATGCTTCCAGGGGCTCGGGAAGTGAATTAAATACTATTTGGAGGCATTTAATGTTCAATCAAAAACAGCTGATTTTTGACAAACGAGATAACACCCCCCCATTACGTCATGCTTCAGAAATGTGGAAAATGGTCCGTTTTCAAATGTTTTATTTTTGAACGTCAGTTCACATTTGTAGGTGGATCATCAGTGTTATAGCTAAAATTAGCATGTTTAAAGTGATTTTCATGCTTCCAGGGGCCCTAAACACAAGATTTATGGAATGGTTAAAAGTGCGCGAAAATGGCCAATTTACTCACTCTGAGTTCTCAAAAAGGGTTTCTTCACCCCGGGAAGTTAATTAAATACCATTTGGAGGCATTTAATGTTCGAGCAAAAACGGCTGATTTTCGACAAAAGAGATAACACCCCCCCATTACGTCATGCTTCAGAAATGTGGAAAATGGTCCATTTTCAAATGTTTTATTTTTGAACGTCAGTTCACATTTGTAGGTGGATCATCAGTGTTAGAGCTAAAATTAGCATGTTTAAAGTGATTTTCATGCTTCCAGGGGCTCGGGAAGTGAATTAAATACTATTTGGAGGCATTTAATGTTCAAGCAAAAACAGCTGATTTTTGACAAAAGAGATAACACCCCCCCATTACGTCATGCTTCAGAAATGTGGAAAATGGTCCGTTTTCAAATGTTTTATTTTTGAACGTCAGTTCACATTTTATTGGTGGATCATCGGTGTTAGAGCCAAAATTAGCATGTTTAAAGTGATTTTCATGCTTCCAGGGTCCCTAAACACAAGATTTATGGAATGGTTAAAAGTGCATGAAAATGGCCAATTTACTCACTCTGAGTTCTCAAAAAGGGTTTCTTCACCCCGGGAAGTTAATCAAATACCATTTGGAGGCATTTAATGTTCGAGCAAAAACGGCTGATTTTCGACAAAAGAGATAACACCCCCCCATTACGTCATGCTTCAGAAATGTGGAAAATGGTCCGTTTTCAAATGTTTTTTTTTTGAACGTCAGTTCACATTTGTAGGTGGATCATCAGTGTTAGAGCTAAAATTAGCATGTTTAAAGTGATGTTCATGCTTCCAGGGGCTCGGGAAGTGAATTCAATACTATTTGGAGGCAATTTAATGTTCAATCAAAAACAGCTGATTTTTGACAAAAGAGATAACACCCCCCCATTACGTCATGCTTCAGAAATGTGGAAAATGGTCCGTTATCAAATGTTTTATTTTTGAACGTCAGTTCACATTTGTAGGTGGATCATCAGTGTTAGAGCTAAAATTAGCATGTTTAAAGTGATTTTCATGCTTCCAGGGGCCCTAAACACAAGATTTATGGAATGGTTAAAAGTGCATGAAAATGGCCAATTTACTCACTCTGAGTTCTCAAAAAGGGTTTCTTCACCCCGGGAAGTTAATTAAATACCATTTGGAGGCATTTAATGTTCGAGCAAAAACGGCTGATTTTCGACAAAAGAGATAACACCCCCCCATTACGTCATGCTTCAGAAATGTGGAAAATGGTCCGTTTTCAAATGTTTTATTTTTGAACGTCAGTTCACATTTGTAGGTGGATCATCAGTGTTAGAGCTAAAATTAGCATGTTTAAAGTGATTTTCATGCTTCCAGGGGCTCGGGAAGTGAATTAAATACTATTTGGAGGCATTTAATGCTCAATCAAAAACAGCTGATTTTTGACAAAAGAGATAACACCCCCCCATTACGTCATGCTTCAGAAATGTGGAAAATGGTCCGTTTTCAAATGTTTTATTTTTGAACGTCAGTTCACATTTGTAGGTGGATCATCAGTGTTAGAGCTAAAATTAGCATGTTTAAAGTGGATTTTCATGCTTCCAGGGTCCCTAAACACAAGGTTTATGGAATGGTTAAAAGTGCATGAAAATGGCCAATTTACTCACTCTGAGTTCTCAAAAAGGGTTTCTTCACCCGGGGAAGTTAATCAAATACCATTTGGAGGCATTTAATGTTCGAGCAAAAACGGCTGATTTTCGACAAAAGAGATAACACCCCCCCATTACGTCATGCTTCAGAAATGTGGAAAATGGTCCGTTTTCAAATGTTTTATTTTTGAACGTCAGTTCACATTTGTAGGTGGATCATCAGTGTTAGAGCTAAAATTAGCATGTTTAAAGTGATTTTCATGCTTCCAGGGGCCCTAAACACAAGATTTATGGAATGGTTAAAAGTGCATGAAAATGGCCAATGTACTCACTCTGAGTTCTCAAAAAGGGTTTCTTCACCCCGGGAAGTTAATTAAATACCATTTGGAGGCATTTAATGTTCGAGCAAAAACGGCTGATTTTCGACAAAAGAGATACCCCCCCATTACGTCATGCTTCAGGAATGTGGAAAATGGTCCGTTTTCAAATGTTTTATTTTTGAACGTCAGTTCACATTTGTAGGTGGATCATCAGTGTTAGAGCTAAAATTAGCATGTTTAAGTGATTTTCATGCTTCCAGGGGCTCGGGAAGTGAATTAAATACTATTTGGAGGCATTTAATGTTCAATCAAAAACAGCTGATTTTTGACAAACGAGATAACACCCCCCCATTACGTCATGCTTCAGAAATGTGGAAAATGGTCCGTTTTCAAATGTTTTATTTTTGAACGTCAGTTCACATTTGTAGGTGGATCATCAGTGTTATAGCTAAAATTAGCATGTTTAAAGTGATTTTCATGCTTCCAGGGGCCCTAAACACAAGATTTATGGAATGGTTAAAAGTGCGCGAAAATGGCCAATTTACTCACTCTGAGTTCTCAAAAAGGATTTCTTCAACCCCGGAAGTTAATTAAATACCATTTGGAGGCATTTAATGTTCGAGCAAAAACGGCTGATTTTCGACAAAAGAGATAACACCCCCCCATTACGTCATGCTTCAGAAATGTGGAAAATGGTCCATTTTCAAATGTTTTATTTTTGAACGTCAGTTCACATTTGTAGGTGGATCATCAGTGTTAGAGCTAAAATTAGCATGTTTAAAGTGATTTTCATGCTTCCAGGGGCTCGGGGAAGTGAATTAAATACTATTTGGAGGCATTTAATGTTCAAGCAAAAACAGCTGATTTTTGACAAAAGAGATAACACCCCCCCATTACGTCATGCTTCAGAAATGTGGAAAATGGTCCGTTTTCAAATGTTTTATTTTTGAACGTCAGTTCACATTTTATTGGTGGATCATCGGTGTTAGAGCCAAAATTAGCATGTTTAAAGTGATTTTCATGCTTCCAGGGGCCCTAAACACAAGATTTATGGAATGGTTAAAGGTGCGCGAAAATGGCCAATTTACTCACTCTGAGTTCTCAAAAAGGGTTTCTTCACCCGGGAAGTTAATTAAATACCATTTGGAGGCATTTAATGTTCGAGCAAAAACGGCTGATTTTTGACAAAAGAGATAACACCCCCCCATTACGTCATGCTTCAGAAATGTGAAAATGGTCCGTTTTCAAATGTTTTATTTTTGAACGTCAGTTCACATTTGTAGGTGGATCATCAGTGTTAGAGCTAAAATTAGCATGTTTAAAGTGATTTTCATGCTTCCAGGGGCTCGGGAAGTGAATTAAATACTATTTGGAGGCATTTAATGCTCAATCAAAAACAGCAGATTTTTTGACAAAAGAGATACACCCCCCATTACGTCATGCTTCAGAAATGTGGAAAATGGTCCATTTTCAAATGTTTTATTTTTGAACGTCAGTTCACATTTGTAGGTGGATCATCAGTGTTAGAGCTAAAATTAGCATGTTTAAAGTGATTTTCATGCTTCCAGGGGCCCTAAACACAAGATTTATGGAATGGTTAAAAGTCCATGAAAATGGCCAATTTACTCACTCTGAGTTCTCAAAAAGGGTTTCTTCACCCCGGGAAGTTAATTAAATACCATTTGGAGGCATTTAATGTTCGAGCAAAAACGGCTGATTTTCGACAAAAGAGATAACACCCCCCATTACGTCATGCTTCAGAAATGTGGAAAATGGTCCGTTTTCAAATGTTTTATTTTTTGAACGTCAGTTCAAATTTGTAGGTGGATCATCAGTGTTAGAGCTAAAATTAGCATGTTTTAAAGTGATTTTCATGCTTCCAGGGCTCGGGAAGTGAATTAAATACTATTTGGAGGAATTTAATGTTCGAGCAAAAACGGCTGATTTTCGACAAAAGAGATAACACCCCCCATTACGTCATGCTTCAGAAATGTGGAAAATGGTCCGTTTTCAAATGTTTTATTTTTGAACGTCAGTTCAAATTTGTAGGTGGATCATCAGTGTTAGAGCTAAAATTAGCATGTTTAAAGTGATTTCATGCTTCCAGGGGCTCGGGAAGTTAATTAAATACCATTTGGAGGCATTTAATGTTCGAGCAAAAACGGCTGATTTTCGACAAAAGAGATAACACCCCCCATTACGTCATGCTTCAGAAATGTGGAAAATGGTCCGTTTTCAAATGTTTTATTTTTGAACGTCAGTTCAAATTTGTAGGTGGATCATCAGTGTTAGAGCTAAAATTAGCATGTTTAAAGTGATTTTCATGCTTCCAGGGGCTCGGGAAGTGAATTAAATACTATTTGGAGGCATTTAATGTTCAATCAAAAACAGCTGATTTTTGACAAAAGAGATAACACCCCCCCATTACGTCATGCTTCAGAAATGTGGAAAATGGTCCGTTATCAAATGTTTTATTTTTGAACGTCAGTTCACATTTGTAGGTGGATCATCAGTGTTAGAGCTAAAATTAGCATGTTTAAAGTGATTTTCATGCTTCCAGGGGCCCTAAACACAAGATTTATGGAATGGTTAAAAGTGCATGAAAATGGCCAATTTACTCACTCTGAGTTCTCAAAAAGGGTTTCTTCACCCCGGGAAGTTAATTAAATACCATTTGGAGGCATTTAATGTTCGAGCAAAAACGGCTGATTTTCGACAAAAGAGATAACACCCCCCCATTACGTCATGCTCCAGAAATGTGGAAAATGGTCCGTTTTCAAATGTTTTATTTTTGAACGTCAGTTCACATTTGTAGGTGGATCATCAGTGTTAGAGCTAAAATTAGCATGTTTAAAGTGATTTTCATGCTTCCAGGGGCTCGGGAAGTGAATTAAATACTATTTGGAGGCATTTAATGCTCAATCAAAAACAGCTGATTTTTGACAAAAGAGACAACACCCCCTCATTACGTCATGCTTCAGAAATGTGGAAAATGGTCCGTTTTCAAATGTTTTATTTTTGAACGTCAGTTCACATTTGTAGGTGGATCATCAGTGTTAGAGCTAAAATTAGCATGTTTAAAGTGATTTTCATGCTTCCAGGGTCCCTAAACACAAGATTTATGGAATGGTTAAAAGTGCATGAAAATGGCCAATTTACTCACTCTGAGTTCTCAAAAAGGGTTTCTTCACCCCGGGAAGTTAATCAAATACCATTTGGAGGCATTTAATGTTCGAGCAAAAACGACTGATTTTCGACAAAAGAGATAACACCCCCCCATTACGTCATGCTTCAGAAATGTGGAAAATGGTCCGTTTTCAAATGTTTTATTTTTGAACGTCAGTTCACATTTGTAGGTGGATCATCAGTGTTAGAGCTAAAATTAGCATGTTTAAAGTGATGTTCATGCTTCCAGGGGCTCGGGAAGTGAATTCAATACTATTTGGAGGCATTTAATGTTCAATCAAAAACAGCTGATTTTTGACAAAAGAGATAACACCCCCCCATTACGTCATGCTTCAGAAATGTGGAAAATGGTCCGTTTTCAAATATTTTATTTTTGAACGTCAGTTCACATTTGTAGGTGGATCATCAGTGTTAGAGCTAAAATTAGCATGTTTAAAGTGATTTTCATGCTTCCAGGGGCCCTAAACACAAGATTTATGGAATGGTTAAAAGTGCATGAAAATGGCCAATTTACTCACTCTGAGTTCTCAAAAAGGGTTTCTTCACCCCGGGAAGTTAATTAAATACCATTTGGAGGCATTTAATGTTCGAGCAAAAACGGCTGATTTTCGACAAAAGAGATAACACCCCCCCATTACGTCATGCTTCAGAAATGTGGAAAATGGTCCGTTTTCAAATGTTTTATTTTTGAACGTCAGTTCACATTTGTAGGTGGATCATCAGTGTTAGAGCTAAAATTAGCATGTTTAAAGTGATTTTCATGCTTCCAGGGGCTCGGGAAGTGAATTAAATACTATTTGGAAGCATTTAATGTTCAATCAAAAACAGCTGATTTTTGACAAAAGAGATAACACCCCCCCATTACGTCATGCTTCAGAAATGTGGAAAATGGTCCGTTTTCAAATGTTTTATTTTTGAACGTCAGTTCACATTTGTAGGTGGATCATCAGTGTTAGAGCTAAAATTAGCATGTTTAAAGTGATTTTCATGCTTCCAGGGGCCCTAAACACAAGATTTATGGAATGGTTAAAAGTGCATGAAAATGGCCAATGTACTCACTCTGAGTTCTCAAAAAGGGTTTCTTCACCCCGGGAAGTTAATTAAATACCATTTGGAGGCATTTAATGTTCGAGCAAAAACGGCTGATTTTCGACAAAAGAGATAACACCCCCCCATTACGTCATGCTTCAGGAATGTGGAAAATGGTCCGTTTTCAAATGTTTTATTTTTGAACGTCAGTTCACATTTGTAGGTGGATCATCAGTGTTAGAGCTAAAATTAGCATGTTTAAAGTGATTTTCATGCTTCCAGGGGCCCTAAACACAAGATTTATGGAATGGTTAAAAGTGCGCGAAAATGGCCAATTTACTCACTCTGAGTTCTCAAAAAGGGTTTCTTCACCCCGGGAAGTTAATTAAATACCATTTGGAGGCATTTAATGTTCGAGCAAAAACGGCTGATTTTCGACAAAAGAGATAACACCCCCCCATTACGTCATGCTTCAGAAATGTGGAAAATGGTCCATTTTCAAATGTTTTATTTTTGAACGTCAGTTCACATTTGTAGGTGGATCATCAGTGTTAGAGCTAAAATTAGCATGTTTAAAGTGATTTTCATGCTTCCAGGGGCTCGGGAAGTGAATTTAATACTATTTGGAGGCATTTAATGTTCAATCAAAAACAGCAGATTTTTGACAAAAGAGATAACACCGCCCCATTACGTCATGCTTCAGAAATGTGGAAAATGGTCCGTTTTCAAATGTTTTATTTTTGAACGTCAGTTCACATTTGTAGGTGGATCATCAGTGTTAGAGCTAAAATTAGCATGTTTAAAGTGATGTTCATGCTTCCAGGGGCTCGGGAAGTGAATTAAATACTATTTGGAGGCATTTAATGTTCAATCAAAAACAGCTGATTTTTGACAAAAGAGATAACACCCCCCCATTACGTCATGCTTCAGAAATGTGGAAAATGGTCCGTTTTCAAATGTTTTATTTTTGAACGTCAGTTCACATTTGTAGGTGGATCATCAGTGTTAGAGCTAAAATTAGCATGTTTAAAGTGATTTTCATGCTTCCAGGGGCCCTAAACACAAGATTTATGGAATGGTTAAAAGTGCATGAAAATGGCCAATTTACTCACTCTGAGTTCTCAAAAAGGGTTTCTTCACCCCGGGAAGTTAATTAAATACCATTTGGAGGCATTTAATGTTCGAGCAAAAACGGCTGATTTTCGACAAAAGAGATAACACCCCCCCATTACGTCATGCTTCAGAAATGTGGAAAATGGTCCGTTTTCAAATGTTTTATTTTTGAACGTCAGTTCACATTTGTAGGTGGATCATCAGTGTTAGAGCTAAAATTAGCATGTTTAAAGTGATTTTCATGCTTCCAGGGGCTCGGGAAGTGAATTAAATACTATTTGGAGGCATTTAATGTTCAATCAAAAACAGCTGATTTTTGACAAAAGAGATAACACCCCCCCATTACGTCATGCTTCAGAAATGTGGAAAATGGTCCGTTTTCAAATGTTTTATTTTTGAACGTCAGTTCACATTTGTAGGTGGATCATCAGTGTTAGAGCTAAAATTAGCATGTTTAAAGTGATTTTCATGCTTCCAGGGGCCCTAAACACAAGATTTATGGAATGGTTAAAAGTGCGCGAAAATGGCCAATTTACTCACTCTGAGTTCTCAAAAAGGGTTTCTTCACCCCGGGAAGTTAATTAAATACCATTTGGAGGCATTTAATGTTCGAGCAAAAACGGCTGATTTTCGACAAAAGAGATAACACCCCCCCCATTACGTCATGCTTCAGAAATGTGGAAAATGGTCCATTTTCAAATGTTTTATTTTTGAACGTCAGTTCACATTTGTAGGTGGATCATCAGTGTTAGAGCTAAAATTAGCATGTTTAAAGTGATTTTCATGCTTCCAGGGGCTCGGGAAGTGAATTTAATACTATTTGGAGGCATTTAATGTTCAATCAAAAACAGCAGATTTTTGACAAAAGAGATAACACCGCCCCATTACGTCATGCTTCAGAAATGTGGAAAATGGTCCGTTTTCAAATGTTTTATTTTTGAACGTCAGTTCACATTTGTAGGTGGATCATCAGTGTTAGAGCTAAAATTAGCATGTTTAAAGTGATTTTCATGCTTCCAGGGGCCCTAAACACAAGATTTATGGAATGGTTAAAAGTGCATGAAAATGGCCAATGTACTCACTCTGAGTTCTCAAAAAGGGTTTCTTCACCCCGGGAAGTTAATTAAATACCATTTGGAGGCATTTAATGTTCGAGCAAAAACGGCTGATTTTCGACAAAAGAGATAACACCCCCCCCATTACGTCATGCTTCAGAAATGTGGAAAATGGTCCATTTTCAAATGTTTTATTTTTGAACGTCAGTTCACATTTGTAGGTGGATCATCAGTGTTAGAGCTAAAATTAGCATGTTTAAAGTGATTTTCATGCTTCCAGGGGCTCGGGAAGTGAATTTAATAATATTTGGAGGCATTTAATGTTCAATCAAAAACAGCAGATTTTTGACAAAAGAGATAACACCGCCCCATTACGTCATGCTTCAGAAATGTGGAAAATGGTCCGTTTTCAAATGTTTTATTTTTGAACGTCAGTTCACATTTGTAGGTGGATCATCAGTGTTAGAGCTAAAATTAGCATGTTTAAAGTGATTTTCATGCTTCCAGGGGCCCTAAACACAAGATTTATGGAATGGTTAAAAGTGCCCGAAAATGGCCAATTTACTCGCTCTGAGTTCTCAAAAAGGGTTTCTTCACCCCGGGAAGTTAATTAAATACCATTTGGAGGCATTTAATGTTCGAGTAAAAATGGCTGATTTTTGACAAAAGAGATAACACCCCCCCATTACGTCATGCTTCAGAAATGTGGAAAATGGTCCGTTTTCAAATGTTTTATTTCTGAACGTCAGTTCACATTTGTAGGTGGATCATCAGTGTTAGAGCTAAAATTAGCATGTTTAAAGTGATTTTCATGCTTCCAGGGGCCCTAAACACAAGATTTATGGAATGGTTAAAAGTGCATAAAAATGGCCAATTTACTCACTCTGAGTTCTCAAAAAGGGTTTCTTCACCCCGGGAAGTTAATTAAATACCATTTGGAGGCATTTAATGTTCGAGCAAAAACGGCTGATTTTCGACAAAAGAAATAACACCCCCCCATTACGTCATGCTTCAGAAATGTGGAAAATGGTCCGTTTTCAAATGTTTTATTTTTGAACGTCAGTTCACATTTGTAGGTGGATCATCAGTGTTAGAGCTAAAATTAGCATGTTTAATGTGATTTTCATGCTTCCAGGGGCTCGGGAAGTGAATTAAATACTATTTGGAGGCATTTAATGCTCAATCAAAAACAGCTGATTTTTGACAAAAGAGATAACACCCCCCCATTACGTCATGCTTCAGAAATGTGGAAAATGGTCCATTTTCAAATGTTTTATTTTTGAACGTCAGTTCACATTTGTAGGTGGATCATCAGTGTTAGAGCTAAAATTAGCATGTTTAAAGTGATTTTCATGCTTCCAGGGGCCCTAAACACAAGATTTATGGAATGGTTAAAAGTGCATGAAAATGGCCAATTTACTCACTCTGAGTTCTAAAATAGGTTTTCTTCACCCCGGGAAGTTAATTAAATACCATTTGGAGGCATTTAAAATTCGAGCAAAAATGGCTGATTTTCGACAAAAGAGATAACACCCCCCCATTACGTCATGCTTCAGAAATGTGGAAAATGGTCCGTTTTCAAATGTTTTATTTTTGAACGTCAGTTCACATTTGTAGGTGGATCATCAGTGTTAGAGCTAAAATTAGCATGTTTAAAGTGATTTTCATGCTTCCAGGGGCTCGGGAAGTGAATTAAATACTATTTTGAGGCATTTAATGTTCAATCAAAAACAGCTGATTTTTGACAAAAGAGATAACACCCCCCCCATTACGTCATGCTTCAGAAATGTGGAAAATGGTCCGTTTTCAAATGTTTTATTTTTGAACGTCAGTTCACATTTGTAGGTGGATCATCAGTGTTAGAGCTAAAATTAGCATGTTTAAAGTGATTTTCATGCTTCCAGGGTCCCTAAACACAAGATTTATGGAATGGTTAAAAGTGCATGAAAATGGCCAATTTACTCACTCTGAGTTCTCAAAACGGGTTTCTTCACCCCGGGAAGTTAATTAAATACCATTTGGAGGCATTTAATGTTCGAGCAAAAACGGCTGATTTCGACAAAAGAGATAACACCCCCCCATTACGTCATGCTTCAGAAATGTGGAAAATGGTCCGTTTTCAAATGTTTTATTTTTGAACGTCAGTTCACATTTGTAGGTGGATCATCAGTGTTAGAGCTACAATTAGCATGTTTAAAGTGATTTTCATGCTTCCAGGGGCTCGGGAAGTGAATTAAATACTATTTGGAGGCATTTAATGTTCAATCAAAAACAGCAGATTTTTGACAAAAGAGATAACACCGCCCCATTACGTCATGCTTCAGAAATGTGGAAAATGGTCCGTTTTCAAATGTTTTATTTTTGAACGTCAGTTCACATTTGTAGGTGGATCATCAGTGTTAGAGCTAAAATTAGCATGTTTAAAGTGATGTTCATGCTTCCAGGGGCTCGGGAAGTGAATTAAATACTATTTGGAGGCATTTAATGTTCAATCAAAAACAGCTGATTTTTGACAAAAGAGATAACACCCCCCCATTACGTCATGCTTCAGAAATGTGGAAAATGGTCCGTTTTCAAATGTTTTATTTTTGAACGTCAGTTCACATTTGTAGGTGGATCATCAGTGTTAGAGCTAAAATTAGCATGTTTAAAGTGATTTTCATGCTTCCAGGGGCCCTAAACACAAGATTTATGGAATGGTTAAAAGTGCGCGAAAATGGCCAATTTACTCACTCTGAGTTCTCAAAAAGGGTTTCTTCACCCCGGGAAGTTAATTAAATACCATTTGGAGGCATTTAATGTTCGAGCAAAAACGGCTGATTTTCGACAAAAGAGATAACACCCCCCCATTACGTCATGCTTCAGAAATGTGGAAAATGGTCCATTTTCAAATGTTTTATTTTTGAACGTCAGTTCACATTTGTAGGTGGATCATCAGTGTTAGAGCTAAAATTAGCATGTTTAAAGTGATTTTCATGCTTCCAGGGGCTCGGGAAGTGAATTTAATACTATTTGGAGGCATTTAATGTTCAATCAAAAACAGCAGATTTTTGACAAAAGAGATAACACCGCCCCATTACGTCATGCTTCAGAAATGTGGAAAATGGTCCGTTTTCAAATGTTTTATTTTTGAACGTCAGTTCACATTTGTAGGTGGATCATCAGTGTTAGAGCTAAAATTAGCATGTTTAAAGTGATTTTCATGCTTCCAGGGGCCCTAAACACAAGATTTATGGAATGGTTAAAAGTGCGCGAAAATGGCCAATTTACTCACTCTGAGTTCTCAAAAAGGGTTTCTTCACCCCGGGAAGTTAATTAAATACCATTTGGAGGCATTTAATGTTCGAGCAAAAACGGCTGATTTTCGACAAAAGAGATAACACCCCCCCATTACGTCATGCTTCAGAAATGTGGAAAATGGTCCATTTTCAAATGTTTTATTTTTGAACGTCAGTTCACATTTGTAGGTGGATCATCAGTGTTAGAGCTAAAATTAGCATGTTTAAAGTGATTTTCATGCTTCCAGGGGCTCGGGAAGTGAATTTAATAATATTTGGAGGCATTTAATGTTCAATCAAAAACAGCAGATTTTTGACAAAAGAGATAACACCGCCCCATTACGTCATGCTTCAGAAATGTGGAAAATGGTCCGTTTTCAAATGTTTTATTTTTGAACGTCAGTTCACATTTGTAGGTGGATCATCAGTGTTATAGCTAAAATTAGCATGTTTAAAGTGATTTTCATGCTTCCAGGGGCCCTAAACACAAGATTTATGGAATGGTTAAAAGTGCCCGAAAATGGCCAATTTACTCGCTCTGAGTTCTCAAAAAGGGTTTCTTCACCCCGGGAAGTTAATTAAATACCATTTGGAGGCATTTAATGTTCGAGTAAAAACGGCTGATTTTTGACAAAAGAGATAACACCCCCCCATTACGTCATGCTTCAGAAATGTGGAAAATGGTCCGTTTTCAAATGTTTTATTTCTGAACGTCAGTTCACATTTGTAGGTGGATCATCAGTGTTAGAGCTAAAATTAGCATGTTTAAAGTGATTTTCATGCTTACAGGGGCCCTAAACACAAGATTTATGGAATGGTTAAAAGTGCATAAAAATGGCCAATTTACTCACTCTGAGTTCTCAAAAAGGGTTTCTTCACCCCGGGAAGTTAATTAAATACCATTTGGAGGCATTTAATGTTCGAGCAAAAACGGCTGATTTTCGACAAAAGAAATAACACCCCCCCATTACGTCATGCTTCAGAAATGTGGAAAATGGTCCGTTTTCAAATGTTTTATTTTTGAACGTCAGTTCACATTTGTAGGTGGATCATCAGTGTTAGAGCTAAAATTAGCATGTTTAATGTGATTTTCATGCTTCCAGGGGCTCGGGAAGTGAATTAAATACTATTTGGAGGCATTTAATGCTCAATCAAAAACAGCTGATTTTTGACAAAAGAGATAACACCCCCCCATTACGTCATGCTTCAGAAATGTGGAAAATGGTCCATTTTCAAATGTTTTATTTTTGAACGTCAGTTCACATTTGTAGGTGGATCATCAGTGTTAGAGCTAAAATTAGCATGTTTAAAGTGATTTTCATGCTTCCAGGGGCCCTAAACACAAGATTTATGGAATGGTTAAAAGTGCATGAAAATGGCCAATTTACTCACTCTGAGTTCTCAAATAGGTTTTCTTCACCCCGGGAAGTTAATTAAATACCATTTGGAGGCATTTAAAATTCGAGCAAAAATGGCTGATTTTCGACAAAAGAGATAACACCCCCCCATTACGTCATGCTTCAGAAATGTGGAAAATGGTCCGTTTTCAAATGTTTTATTTTTGAACGTCAGTTCACATTTGTAGGTGGATCATCAGTGTTAGAGCTAAAATTAGCATGTTTAAAGTGATTTTCATGCTTCCAGGGGCTCGGGAAGTGAATTAAATACTATTTGGAGGCATTTAATGTTCAATCAAAAACAGCTGATTTTTGACAAAAGAGATAACACCCCCCCCATTACGTCATGCTTCAGAAATGTGGAAAATGGTCCGTTTTCAAATGTTTTATTTTTGAACGTCAGTTCACATTTGTAGGTGGATCATCAGTGTTAGAGCTAAAATTAGCATGTTTAAAGTGATTTTCATGCTTCCAGGGTCCCTAAACACAAGATTTATGGAATGGTTAAAAGTGCATGAAAATGGCCAATTTACTCACTCTGAGTTCTCAAAACGGGTTTCTTCACCCCGGGAAGTTAATTAAATACCATTTGGAGGCATTTAATGTTCGAGCAAAAACGGCTGATTTCGACAAAAGAGATAACACCCCCCCATTACGTCATGCTTCAGAAATGTGGAAAATGGTCCGTTTTCAAATGTTTTATTTTTGAACGTCAGTTCACATTTGTAGGTGGATCATCAGTGTTAGAGCTAAAATTAGCATGTTTAAAGTGATTTTCATGCTTCCAGGGGCCCTAAACACAAGATTTATGGAATGGTTAAAAGTGCATGAAAATGGCCAATTTACTCACTCTGAGTTCTCAAAAACGGTTTCTTCACCCCGGGAAGTTAATTAAATACCATTTGGAGGCATTTAATGTTCGAGCAAAAACGGCTGATTTTCGACAAAAGAGATAACACCCCCCCATTGCGTCATGCTTCAGAAATGTGGAAAATGGTCCGTTTTCAAATGTTTTATTTTTGAACGTCAGTTCACATTTGGATATTGGATATTGGATATTGGATATTGGATATTGGATAGGTATTTATAGAGCGCTAACGTTCGCTCCCAAGGGAGCATCTTGGCGCTGTAAAACCTAGGACCAGATCACCGGGGGGGAGTTGGAGGACTAGATCGCTGCTTTAGTCCAGTCATCGGAGAGGTTGAAAATCCACGTTTTGAGGAGCTTCCTGAAAGGCTTCTCCTGCGTCTGAAGTCTAAGATGCCTTGGCATACTGTTCCAGGCTCTGATGGCAAGGAAACTGAGTGTTTTTCCACCCTTAGTCTTCAGGTTGAATTTGGGGGGAGTCATGAGATTTTCTTGCGAGGATCTGAGAGTGCGACCCGGGGAATAGTGAGGGAAGCGTCTCGACAGGTAGGCTGGGCCGGATTTGTTGAAGGCTCGGAAGGCAACAATGAGAATTTTGAAGAGTATTCTCTTGTGCAAGGGGAGCCAATGTAAGGATTTGAGGGCAGCCGAAATAGAAGATTTGCGTGGCAGTTTGAGGACGAGCCGAGCAGCAGTGTGCAGGACACTCTGTAGTTTCAGTCGGGTGGATTTTTTGGTCCCTGCCAGGAGGCCATTACAGTAGTCTACTCGGGAGAGTATGAGGGCTACCGCAATGGTCTTTCTAGAATCGAGCGGGAGAAAGTCAAAGAACTTTCGCATGGACTTAATAATTCCGAAGCATTTACCTGCTACGGTTGCGACGTGGGAGTCAAAAGAGAGATCGGAGTCGAAAATGACTCCGAGGTTTCTGGCCGATGATACTGTCTGCGGTGGGGCGGCAGAGTTGTCGGGCCACCACAGGGCTGGAATAAAAGAAGCATTCTTTCCAATGGGCAAGATTTCGGTTTTATTGGAGTTGCAGCGGAGGTGGTTGGCGTCCATCCATTGAAAGACCGCTGTAAGGCAGTGCTTGAGATTAAGTTCGGCCGTGTTTGAATTGTCGTCGAGAGGGATGACAAGCTGAGTATCGTCGGCATAAGACGTGACAGTTATGCCGAACGATTCTATGAGAGTAAGCAGGGGGATGAGATATATATTAAAAAGAAGGGGACTAAGAATGGAGCCCTGGGGAACTCCACAGAAGATCTTTTTCTCTTTCGATTGGAAAGGGCCCAGTAAAACAGTTTGGAACCTGTCACTGAGGAAGGAACTGATCCAGGCAAGGGCCGAGTTGGTTACGCCGATGTCCATAAGCCTGATAAGCAGAATGGAGTGGGAAATAGTATCGAAGGCCGCCGTGAGGTCAAGAAGGATCAAAATGGCCTTCTTCCTTTGATCTTGGAGACCTTTGATGGTGTCGGTCAGCTCGATCAGGGCGGTCTCGGTAGAATGTTTAGACCGGAAACCGGATTGCTGGGGGTGGAGTAGGTTGTGGGCATCAAGAAAGGACTTGAGCTCCTTGTGGACTAGTTGTTCTGTTATTTTGCCCAGCGCAGGTAGCAGGGTGATGGGACGAAGGTTGGTTAAATCAGATGGGGGTTTGTTTGCCTTTTTCATAAGGGGTTTCACCACACCCTTTTTCCAAGAAAGAGGAACAGAGCCAGTTTTGAGGGAGAGGTTGACTATTTCATTGATGATGGGGTTAATTTCATCAATGATGGTGTGGAGGATCTTGGGGGGACAGGGGTCAGAAGGTGAGCCAGATTTGCATGAGAGAATCGCTTCTCTGGTCTGGGTCAGGGTCACCGGGGTAAAGTGTTTGAGACTGTTAGCGGTCGGACGAGATTGGTCTCGCTCCATGATTGAGTACACCGGAGGGGGGGGGGGGAAGGTTTGGTGGATAGAGCTGATTTTTTCCTCGAAGTAGTCAGAGATCTTTACTACATAGTTCTAGGGAGGGGGGGATTTCTGGTTGGAGTGCTTTTGGTTTGGTGAACGATTTTACTATGGAAAAGAGGGTTTGTTGTTTTTGCTTGGCCTCTTTGATGGCGTTCACGTAGTAAGTTCTTTTTGCTGATTTAATGGTTGAGAGATAATTTTTTCTCTGTAGGATGTAGTTGTTACGATCGTCGTTGTCGTAGGATCTACGCCATATGCGTTCTGCTTTCCTGCAGAGTAGGTGAGCGGCTGTTAGGTCAGGCGTATACCAAGGGGCTTTAGTTTTTTTTTTTTTTAGGGTGTTGGCTTTTTTATTTGGAGGGCATCGTTTGGAGATTTCTAGAGAGAGCCAGTTGTCGAGAGAGATTGCATCTTGATCGATGTTACCAGAGGAAGAGGGGGCATTGGTAAAGGACAAAGGATGAGTAGTAAGATTTTTCTGGACAGTTTTCCAATTAATGGGGTGGATATGTTGACGAGTATTTTTTTTGCATTTCAGAGGGGGATCGTTAAGGATATGGAAAGGGATCAGACTGTGATCGGTCCAGATTTGGGGAATGGGAGACAAGGTGGAGATGGACGGGAAATTGGAACAGACACCATCGAGGGTGTGGCCAATGGAGTGAGTAGGCAGCTTGACGCTTTGTTGTAGATTGAAGATATCCAGCGTCTGCTGAAAGTTTTTGGTGAAGGGGTCAATAGGTGTATCGAGATGCAAGTTAAAGTCGCCCAAGAGGGTGAAATGAGGGTAGCGGAGTAGGAAGTGTCCGAGTGCGTCATTAAGGGCGCCAAGGAATTTCGTGGCATTACCGGGTGGACGGTAGATCAGACCGCCTGAGAAAGAGAGGGTTTGACTAAGTTTGATAGAGAAACCTAGTCCCTCTGCATAGGTGAGGGGATCGAGGCAGAAGGTGTGACAGGTAAAAGAATTCCTCAAGATTAAGGCAACGCCTCCTCCTCTACCTTTCTGTCTGTCCTGTCTGTGAAAGGAGTAGCCTGGGGGGAGGGCGATGGCTATGTCAGGGTTACTGTCTTCAGTGAGCCATGTCTCGGTGATCATGAGACAGTCCAGATCATGTCCGATAATGAGATCGTGGATATCCTGACTATGTTTGCACATCGACCTGGCATTTATCAGACCTCCTGAAAAGTGAGGTCGTTTGGAGGATATTATCTGCTTGGAGACGAAGTTGAGTGACCAACGACATTTGTTGCAACTGGTGGAGCCGAATACTTTAGAAAGATCAAGCTTGCAGGGGCAGTCAGAACTGCCTCGAAGTTTAAGAAGGTCGTTGGGAACATACCTGATGGTTAGAGGATGTTGGGCAGGGGTTTGTAGGTGGATCATCAGTGTTAGAGCTAAAATTAGCATGTTTAAAGTGATTTTCATGCTTCCAGGGGCTCGGGAAGTGAATTAAATACTATTTGGAGGCATTTAATGTTCAATCAAAAACAGCTGATTTTTGACAAAAGAGATAACACCCCCCCATTACGTCATGCTTCAGAAATGTGGAAAATGGTCCGTTTTCAAATGTTTTATTTTTGAACGTCAGTTCACATTTGTAGGTGGATCATCAGTGTTAGAGCTAAAATTAGCATGTTTAAAGTGATTTTCATGCTTCCAGGGGCCCTAAACACAAGATTTATGGAATGGTTAAAAGTGCATGAAAATGGCCAATTTACTCACTCTGAGTTCTCAAAAAGGGTTTCTTCACCCCGGGAAGTTAATTAAATACCATTTGGAGGCATTTAATGTTTGAGCAAAAACGGCTGATTTTCGACAAAAGAGATAACACCCCCCCATTACGTCATGCTTCAGGAATGTGGAAAATGGTCCGTTTTCAAATGTTTTATTTTTGAACGTCAGTTCACATTTGTAGGTGGATCATCAGTGTTAGAGCTAAAATTAGCATGTTTAAAGTGATTTTCATGCTTCCAGGGGCTCGGGAAGTGAATTAAATACTATTTGGAGGCATTTAATGCTCAATCAAAAACAGCAGATTTTTGACAAAAGAGATAACACCCCCCCATTACGTCATGCTTCAGAAATGTGGAAAATGGTCCATTTTCAAATGTTTTATTTTTGAACGTCAGTTCACATTTGTAGGTGGATCATCAGTGTTAGAGCTAAAATTAGCATGTTTAAAGTGATTTTCATGCTTCCAGGGGCCCTAAACACAAGATTTATGGAATGGTTAAAAGTCCATGAAAATGGCCAATTTACTCACTCTGAATTCTCAAAAAGGGTTTCTTCACCCCGGGAAGTTAATTAAATACCATTTGGAGGCATTTAATGTTCGAGCACAAACGGCTGATTTTCGACAAAAGAGATAACACCCCCCCATTACGTCATGCTTCAGAAATGTGGAAAATGGTCCGTTTTCAAATGTTTTACTTTTGAACGTCAGTTCACATTTGTAGGTGGATCATCAGTGTTAGAGCTAAAATTAGCATGTTTAAAGTGATTTTCATGCTTCCAGGGGCCCTAAACACAAGATTTATGGAATGGTTAAAAGTGCATGAAAATGGCCAATTTGCTCACTCTGAGTTCTCAAAAAGGGTTTCTTCACCCCGGGAAGTTAATTAAATACCATTTGGAGGCATTTAATGTTCGAGCAAAAACGGCTGATTTTCGACAAAAGAGATAACACCCCCCCATTACGTCATGCTTCAGAAATGTGAAAAATGGTCCGTTTTCAAATGTTTTATTTTTGAACGTCAGTTCACATTTGTAGGTGGATCATCAATGTTAGAGCTAAAATGAGCATGTTTAAAGTGATTTTCATGCTTCCAGGGGCTCGGGAAGTGAATTGAATACTATTTGGAGGCATTTAATGTTCAAGCAAAAACAGCAGATTTTTGACAAAAGAGATAACACCCCCCCATTACGTCATGCTTCAGAAATGTGGAAAATGGTCCGTTTTCAAATGTTTTATTTTTGAACGTCAGTTCACATTTGTAGGTGGATCATCAGTGTTAGAGCTAAAATTAGCATGTTTAAAGTGATTTTCATGCTTCCAGGGGCCCTAAACACAAGATTTATGGAATGGTTAAAAGTGCATGAAAATGGCCAATTTACTCACTCTGAGTTCTCAAAAAAGGTTTCTTCACCCCGGGAAGTTAATTAAATACCATTTGGAGGCATTTATTGTTTGAGCAAAAACCGCTGATTTTCGACAAAAGAGATAACATCCCCCCATTACGTCATGCTTCAGAAATGTGGAAAATGGTCCGTTTTCAAATGTTTTATTTTTGAACGTCAGTTCACATTTGTAGGTGGATCATCAGTGTTAGAGCTAAAATTAGCATGTTTAAAGTGATTTTCATGCTTCCATGGGCTCGGGAAGTGAATCAAATACTATTTGGAGGCATTTAATGTTCAATCAAAAACAGCTGATTTTTGACAAAAGAGATAACACCCCCCCATTACGTCATGCTTCAGAAATGTGGAAAATGGTCCGTTTTCAAATGTTTTATTTTTGAACGTCAGTTCACATTTGTAGGTGGATCATCAGTGTTAGAGCTAAAATTAGCATCTTTAAAGTGATTTTCATGCTTCCAGGGGCCCTAAACACAAGATTTATGGAATGGTTAAAAGTGCATGAAAATGGCCAATGTACTCACTCTGAGTTCTCAAAAAGGGTTTCTTCACCCCGGGAAGTTAATTAAATACCATTTGGAGGCATTTAATGTTCGAGCAAAAACGGCTGATTTTCGACAAAAGAGATAACACCCACCCATTACGTCATGCTTCAGAAATGTGGAAAATGGTCCATTTTCAAATGTTTTATTTTTGAACGTCAGTTCACATTTGTAGGTGGATCATCAGTGTTAGAGCTAAAATTAGCATGTTTAAAGTGATTTTCATGCTTCCAGGGGCTCGGGAAGTGAATTAAATACTATTTGGAGGCATTTAATGTTCAAGCAAAAACAGCTGATTTTTGACAAAAGAGATAACACCCCCCCCATTACGTCATGCTTCAGAAATGTGGAAAATGGTCCGTTTTCAAATGTTTTATTTTTGAACGTCAGTTCACATTTGTAGGTGGATCATCAGTGTTAGAGCTAAAATTAGCATGTTTAAAGTGATTTTCATGCTTCCAGGGGCCCTAAACACAAGATTTATGGAATGGTTAAAAGTGCCCGAAAATGGCCAATTTACTCGCTCTGAGTTCTCAAAAAGGGTTTCTTCACCCCGGGAAGTTAATTAAATACCATTTGGAGGCATTTAATGTTCGAGTAAAAACGGCTGATTTTTGACAAAAGAGATAACACCCCCCCATTACGTCATGCTTCAGAAATGTGGAAAATGGTCCGTTTTCAAATGTTTTATTTCTGAACGTCAGTTCACATTTGTAGGTGGATCATCAGTGTTAGAGCTAAAATTAGCATGTTTAAAGTGATTTTCATGCTTCCAGGGGCCCTAAACACAAGATTTATGGAATGGTTAAAAGTGCATGAAAATGGCCAATTTACTCACTCTGAGTTCTCAAAAAGGGTTTCTTCACCCCGGGAAGTTAATTAAATACCATTTGGAGGCATTTAATGTTCGAGCAAAAACGGCTGATTTTCGACAAAAGAAATAACACCCCCCCATTACGTCATGCTTCAGAAATGTGGAAAATGGTCCGTTTTCAAATGTTTTATTTTTGAACGTCAGTTCACATTTGTAGGTGGATCATCAGTGTTAGAGCTAAAATTAGCATGTTTAATGTGATTTTCATGCTTCCAGGGGCTCGGGAAGTGAATTAAATACTATTTGGAGGCATTTAATGCTCAATCAAAAACAGCTGATTTTTGACAAAAGAGATAACACCCCCCCATTACGTCATGCTTCAGAAATGTGGAAAATGGTCCATTTTCAAATGTTTTATTTTTGAACGTCAGTTCACATTTGTAGGTGGATCATCAGTGTTAGAGCTAAAATTAGCATGTTTAAAGTGATTTTCATGCTTCCAGGGGCCCTAAACACAAGATTTATGGAATGGTTAAAAGTGCATGAAAATGGCCAATTTACTCACTCTGAGTTCTCAAAAAGGTTTTCTTCACCCCGGGAAGTTAATTAAATACCATTTGGAGGCATTTAAAATTCGAGCAAAAATGGCTGATTTTCGACAAAAGAGATAACACCCCCCCATTACGTCATGCTTCAGAAATGTGGAAAATGGTCCGTTTTCAAATGTTTTATTTTTGAACGTCAGTTCACATTTGTAGGTGGATCATCAGTGTTAGAGCTAAAATTAGCATGTTTAAAGTGATTTTCATGCTTCCAGGGGCTCGGGAAGTGAATTAAATACTATTTGGAGGCATTTAATGTTCAATCAAAAACAGCTGATTTTTGACAAAAGAGATAACACCCCCCCCATTACGTCATGCTTCAGAAATGTGGAAAATGGTCCGTTTTCAAATGTTTTATTTTTGAACGTCAGTTCACATTTGTAGGTGGATCATCAGTGTTAGAGCTAAAATTAGCATGTTTAAAGTGATTTTCATGCTTCCAGGGTCCCTAAACACAAGATTTATGGAATGGTTAAAAGTGCATGAAAATGGCCAATTTACTCACTCTGAGTTCTCAAAACGGGTTTCTTCACCCCGGGAAGTTAATTAAATACCATTTGGAGGCATTTAATGTTCGAGCAAAAACGGCTGATTTCGACAAAAGAGATAACACCCCCCCATTACGTCATGCTTCAGAAATGTGGAAAATGGTCCGTTTTCAAATGTTTTATTTTTGAACGTCAGTTCACATTTGTAGGTGGATCATCAGTGTTAGAGCTAAAATTAGCATGTTTAAAGTGATTTTCATGCTTCCAGGGGCTCGGGAAGTGAATTAAATACTATTTGGAGGCATTTAATGTTCAATCAAAAACAGCTGATTTTTGACAAAAGAGATAACACCCCCCCATTACGTCATGCTTCAGAAATGTGAAAAATGGTCCGTTATCAAATGTTTTATTTTTGAACGTCAGTTCACATTTGTAGGTGGATCATCAGTGTTAGAGCTAAAATTAGCATGTTTAAAGTGATTTTCATGCTTCCAGGGGCCCTAAACACAAGATTTATGGAATGGTTAAAAGTGCATGAAAATGGCCAATTTACTCACTCTGAGTTCTCAAAAAGGTTTTCTTCACCCCGGGAAGTTAATTAAATACCATTTGGAGGCATTTAAAATTCGAGCAAAAATGGCTGATTTTCGACAAAAGAGATAACACCCCCCCATTACGTCATGCTTCAGAAATGTGGAAAATGGTCCGTTTTCAAATGTTTTATTTTTGAACGTCAGTTCACATTTGTAGGTGGATCATCAGTGTTAGAGCTAAAATTAGCATGTTTAAAGTGATTTTCATGCTTCCAGGGGCTCGGGAAGTGAATTAAATACTAATTGGAGGCATTTAATGTTCAATCAAAAACAGCTGATTTTTGACAAAAGAGATAACACCCCCCCCCCATTACGTCATGCTTCAGAAATGTGGAAAATGGTCCGTTTTCAAATGTTTTATTTTTGAACGTCAGTTCACATTTGTAGGTGGATCATCAGTGTTAGAACTAAAATTAGCATGTTTAAAGTGATTTTCATGCTTCCAGGGTCCCTAAACACAAGATTTATGGAATGGTTAAAAGTGCATGAAAATGGCCAATTTACTCACTCTGAGTTCTCAAAACGGGTTTCTTCACCCCGGGAAGTTAAATAAATACCATTTGGAGGCATTTAATGTTCGAGCAAAAACGGCTGATTTCGACAAAAGAGATAACACCCCCCCATTACGTCATGCTTCAGAAATGTGGAAAATGGTCCGTTTTCAAATGTTTTATTTTTGAACGTCAGTTCACATTTGTAGGTGGATCATCAGTGTTAGAGCTAAAATTAGCATGTTTAAAGTGATTTTCATGCTTCCAGGGGCTCGGGAAGTGAATTAAATACTATTTGGAGGCATTTAATGTTCAATCAAAAACAGCTGATTTTTGACAAAAGAGATAACACCCCCCCATTACGTCATGCTTCAGAAATGTGAAAAATGGTCCGTTATCAAATGTTTTATTTTTGAACGTCAGTTCACATTTGTAGGTGGATCATCAGTGTTAGAGCTAAAATTAGCATGTTTAAAGTGATTTTCATGCTTCCAGGGGCCCTAAACACAAGATTTATGGAATGGTTAAAAGTGCATGAAAATGGCCAATTTACTCACTCTGAGTTCTCAAAAACGGTTTCTTCACCCCTGGAAGTTAATTAAATACCATTTGGAGGCATTTAATGTTCGAGCAAAAACGGCTGATTTTCGACAAAAGAGATAACACCCCCCCATTGCGTCATGCTTCAGAAATGTGGAAAATGGTCCATTTTCAAATGTTTTATTTTTGAACGTCAGTTCACATTTGGATATTGGATATTGGATATTGGATATTGGATATTGGATATTGGATATTGGATAGGTATTTATAGAGCGCTAACGTTCGCTCCCAAGGGAGCATCTTGGCGCTGTAAAACCTAGGACCAGATCACCGGGGGGGAGTTGGAGGACTAGATCGCTGCTTTAGTCCAGTCATCGGAGAGGTTGAAAATCCACGTTTTGAGGAGCTTCCTGAAAGGCTTCTCCTGCGTCTGAAGTCTAAGATGCCTTGGCATACTGTTCCAGGCTCTGATGGCAAGGAAACTGAGTGTTTTTCCACCCTTAGTCTTCAGGTTGAATTTGGGGGGAGTCATGAGATTTTCTTGCGAGGATCTGAGAGTGCGACCCGGGGAATAGTGAGGGAAGCGTCTCGACAGGTAGGCTGGGCCGGATTTGTTGAAGGCTCGGAAGGCAACAATGAGAATTTTGAAGAGTATTCTCTTGTGCAAGGGGAGCCAATGTAAGGATTTGAGGGCAGCCAAAATAGAAGATTTGCGTGGCAGTTTGAGGACGAGCCGAGCAGCAGTGTGCAGGACACTCTGTAGTTTCAGTCGGGTGGATTTTTTGGTCCCTGCCAGGAGGCCATTACAGTAGTCTACTCGGGAGAGTATGAGGGCTACCGCAATGGTCTTTCTAGAATCGAGCGGGAGAAAGTCAAAGAACTTTCGCATGGACTTAATAATTCCGAAGCATTTACCTGCTACGGTTGCGACGTGGGAGTCAAAAGAGAGATCGGAGTCGAAAATGACTCCGAGGTTTCTGGCCGATGATACTGTCTGCGGTGGGGCGGCAGAGTTGTCGGGCCACCACAGGGCTGGAATAAAAGAAGCATTCTTTCCAATGGGCAAGATTTCGGTTTTATTGGAGTTGCAGCGGAGGTGGTTGGCGTCCATCCATTGAAAGACCGCTGTAAGGCAGTGCTTGAGATTAAGTTCGGCCGTGTTTGAATTGTCGTCGAGAGGGATGACAAGCTGAGTATCGTCGGCATAAGACGTGACAGTTATGCCGAACGATTCTATGAGAGTAAGCAGGGGGATGAGATATATATTAAAAAGAAGGGGACTAAGAATGGAGCCCTGGGGAACTCCACAGAAGATCTTTTTCTCTTTCGACTGGAAAGGGCCCAGTGAAACAGTTTGGAACCTGTCACTGAGGAAGGAACTGATCCAGGCAAGGGCCGAGTTGGTTACGCCGATGTCCATAAGCCTGTTAAGCAAAATGGAGTGGGAAATAGTATCGAAGGCCGCCGTGAGGTCAAGAAGGATCAAAATGGCCTTCTTCCTTTGATCTTGGAGACCTTTGATGGTGTCAGTCAGCTCGATCAGGGCGGTCTCGGTAGAATGTTTAGACCGGAAACCGGATTGCTGGGGGTGGAGTAGGTTGTGGGCATCAAGAAAGAACTTGAGCTCCTTGTGGACTAGTTGTTCTGTTATTTTGCCCAGCGCAGGTAGCAGGGTGATGGGACGAAGGTTGGTTAAATCAGAGGGGGGTTTGTTTGCCTTTTTCATAAGGGGTTTCACCACACCCTTTTTCCAAGAAAGAGGAACAGAGCCAGTTTTGAGGGAGAGGTTGACTATTTCATTGATGATGGGGTTAATTTCATCAATGATGGTGTGGAGGATCTTGGGGGGACAGGGGTCAGAAGGTGAGCCAGATTTGCATGAGAGAATCGCTTCTCTGGTCTGGGTCAGGGTCACCGGGGTAAAATGTTCGAGACTGTTAGCGGTCGGACGAGATTGGTCTCGCTCCATGATTGAGTACACCGGAGGGGGGGGGGAAGGTTTGGTGGATAGAGCTGATTTTTTCCTCGAAGTAGTCAGAGATCTTACTACATAGTTCTAGGGAGGGGGGGATTTCTGGTTGGAGTGCTTTTGGTTTGGTGAACGATTTTACTATGGAAAAGAGGGTTTGTTGTTTTTGCTTGGCCTCTTTGATGGCGTTCACGTAGTAAGTTCTTTTTGCTGATTTAATGGTTGAGAGATAATTTTTTCTCTGTAGGATGTAGTTGTTACGATTGTCGTTGTCGTAGGATCTACGCCATATGCGTTCTGCTTTCCTGCAGAGTAGGTGAGCGGCTGTTAGGTCAGGCGTATACCAAGGGGCTTTAGTTTTTGTTTTTTTTAGGGTGTTGGCTTTTTTATTTGGAGGGCATCGTTTGGAGATTTCTAGAGAGAGCCAGTTGTCGAGAGAGATTGCATCTTGATCGATGTTACCAGAGGAAGAGGGGGCATTGGTAAAGGACAAAGGATGAGTAGTAAGATTTTTCTGGACAGTTTTCCAATTAATGGGGTGGATATGTTGACGAGTAGGTTTTTTGCATTTCAGAGGGGGATCGTTAAGGATATGGAAAGGGATCAGACTGTGATCGGTCCAGATTTGGGGAATGGGAGACAAGGTGGAGATGGACGGGAAATTGGAACAGACACCATCGAGGGTGTGGCCAATGGAGTGAGTAGGCAGCTTGACGCTTTGTTGTAGATTGAAGATATCCAGCGTCTGCTGAAAGTTTTTGGTGAAGGGGTCAATAGGTGTATCGAGATGCAAGTTAAAGTCGCCCAAGAGGGTGAAATGAGGGTAGCGGAGTAGGAAGTGTCCGAGTGCGTCATTAAGGGCGCCAAGGAATTTCGTGGCATTACCGGGTGGACGGTAGATCAGACCGCCTGAGAAAGAGAGGGTTTGACTAAGTTTGATAGAGAAACCTAGTCCCTCTGCATCGGTGAGGGGATCGAGGCAGAAGGTGTGACAGGTAAAAGAATTCCTCAAGATTAAGGCAACGCCTCCTCCTCTACCTTTCTGTCTGTCCTGTCTGTGAAAGGAGTAGCCTGGGGGGAGGGCGATGGCTATGTCAGGGTTACTGTCTTCAGTGAGCCATGTCTCGGTGATCAGGAGACAGTCCAGATCATGTTCGATAATGAGATCGTGGATATCCTGACTATGTTTGCACATCGACCTGGCATTTATCAGACCTCCTGAAAAGTGAGGTCGTTTGGAGGATATTATCTGCTTGGAGACGAAGTTGAGTGACCAACGACATTTGTTGCAACTGGTGGAGCCGAATACTTTAGAAAGATCAAGCTTGCAGGGGCAGTCAGAACTGCCTCGAAGTTTAAGAAGGTCGTTGGGAACATACCTGATGGTTAGAGGATGTTGGGCAGGGGTTTGTAGGTGGATCATCAGTGTTAGAGCTAAAATTAGCATGTTTAAAGTGATTTTCATGCTTCCAGGGGCTCGGGAAGTGAATTAAATACTATTTGGAGGCATTTAATGTTCAATCAAAAACAGCTGATTTTTGACAAAAGAGATAACACCCCCCCCCATTACGTCATGCTTCAGAAATGTGGAAAATGGTCCGTTTTCAAATGTTTTATTTTTGAACGTCAGTTCCCATTTGTAGGTGGATCATCAGTGTTAGAGCTAAAATTAGCATGTTTAAAGTGATTTTCATGCTTCCAGGGGCCCTAAACACAAGATTTATGGAATGGTTAAAAGTGCATGAAAATGGCCAATTTACTCACTCTGAGTTCTCAAAAAGGGTTTCTTCACCCCGGGAAGTTAATTAAATACCATTTGGAGGCATTTAATGTTTGAGCAAAAACGGCTGATTTTCGACAAAAGAGATAACACCCCCCCCATTACGTCATGCTTCAGGAATGTGGAAAATGGTCCGTTTTCAAATGTTTTATTTTTGAACGTCAGTTCACATTTGTAGGTGGATCATCAGTGTTAGAGCTAAAATTAGCATGTTTAAAGTGATTTTCATGCTTCCAGGGGCTCGGGAAGTGAATTAAATACTATTTGGAGGCATTTAATGCTCAATCAAAAACAGCTGATTTTTGACAAAAGAGATAACACCCCCCCATTACGTCATGCTTCAGAAATGTGGAAAATGGTCCATTTTCAAATGTTTTATTTTTGAACGTCAGTTCACATTTGTAGGTGGATCATCAGTGTTAGAGCTAAAATTAGCATGTTTAAAGTGATTTTCATGCTTCCAGGGGCCCTAAACACAAGATTTATGGAATGGTTAAAAGTGCATGAAAATGGCCAATTTGCTCACTCTGAGTTCTCAAAAAGGGTTTCTTCACCCCGGGAAGTTAATTAAATACCATTTGGAGGCATTTAATGTTCGAGCAAAAACGGCTGATTTTCGACAAAAGAGATAACACCCCCCCATTACGTCATGCTTCAGAAATGTGAAAAATGGTCCGTTTTCAAATGTTTTATTTTTGAACGTCAGTTCACATTTGTAGGTGGATCATCAATGTTAGAGCTAAAATGAGCATGTTTAAAGTGATTTTCATGCTTCCAGGGGCTCGGGAAGTGAATTGAATACTATTTGGAGGCATTTAATGTTCAAGCAAAAACAGCAGATTTTTGACAAAAGAGATAACACCCCCCCATTACGTCATGCTTCAGAAATGTGGAAAATGGTCCGTTTTCAAATGTTTTATTTTTGAACGTCAGTTCACATTTGTAGGTGGATCATCAGTGTTAGAGCTAAAATTAGCATGTTTAAAGTGATTTTCATGCTTCCAGGGGCCCTAAACACAAGATTTATGGAATGGTTAAAAGTGCATGAAAATGGCCAATTTACTCACTCTGAGTTCTCAAAAAAGGGTTTCTTCACCCCGGGAAGTTAATTAAATACCATTTGGAGGCATTTATTGTTTGAGCAAAAACGGCTGATTTTCGACAAAAGAGATAACACCCCCCCATTACGTCATGCTTCAGAAATGTGGAAAATGGTCCGTTTTCAAATGTTTTATTTTTGAACGTCAGTTCACATTTGTAGGTGGATCATCAGTGTTAGAGCTAAAATTAGCATGTTTAAAGTGATTTTCATGCTTCCATGGGCTCGGGAAGTGAATCAAATACTATTTGGAGGCATTTAATGTTCAATCAAAAACAGCTGATTTTTGACAAAAGAGATAACACCCCCCCATTACGTCATGCTTCAGAAATGTGGAAAATGGTCCGTTTTCAAATGTTTTATTTTTGAACGTCAGTTCACATTTGTAGGTGGATCATCAGTGTTAGAGCTAAAATTAGCATCTTTAAAGTGATTTTCATGCTTCCAGGGTCCCTAAACACAAGATTTATGGAATGGTTAAAAGTGCATGAAAATGGCCAATTTACTCACTCTGAGTTCTCAAAACGGGTTTCTTCACCCCGGGAAGTTAATTAAATACCATTTGGAGGCATTTAATGTTCGAGCAAAAACGGCTGATTTCGACAAAAGAGATAACACCCCCCCATTACGTCATGCTTCAGAAATGTGGAAAATGGTCCGTTTTCAAATGTTTTATTTTTGAACGTCAGTTCACATTTGTAGGTGGATCATCAGTGTTAGAGCTAAAATTAGCATGTTTAAAGTGATTTTCATGCTTCCAGGGGCTCTGGAAGTGAATTAAATACTATTTGGAGGCATTTAATGTTCAATCAAAAACAGCTGATTTTTGACAAAAGAGATAACACCCCCCCATTACGTCATGCTTCAGAAATGTGAAAAATGGTCCGTTATCAAATGTTTTATTTTTGAACGTCAGTTCACATTTGTAGGTGGATCATCAGTGTTAGAGCTAAAATTAGCATGTTTAAAGTGATTTTCATGCTTCCAGGGGCCCTAAACACAAGATTTATGGAATGGTTAAAAGTGCATGAAAATGGCCAATTTACTCACTCTGAGTTCTCAAAAAGGGTTTCTTCACCCCTGGAAGTTAATTAAATACCATTTGGAGGCATTTAATGTTCGAGCAAAAACGGCTGATTTTCGACAAAAGAAATAACACCCCCCCATTACGTCATGCTTCAGAAATGTGGAAAATGGTCCGTTTTCAAATGTTTTATTTTTGAACGTCAGTTCACATTTGTAGGTGGATCATCAGTGTTAGAGCTAAAATTAGCATGTTTAATGTGATTTTCATGCTTCCAGGGGCTCGGGAAGTGAATTAAATACTATTTGGAGGCATTTAATGCTCAATCAAAAACAGCTGATTTTTGACAAAAGAGATAACACCCCCCCATTACGTCATGCTTCAGAAATGTGGAAAATGGTCCATTTTCAAATGTTTTATTTTTGAACGTCAGTTCACATTTGTAGGTGGATCATCAGTGTTAGAGCTAAAATTAGCATGTTTAAAGTGATTTTCATGCTTCCAGGGGCCCTAAACACAAGATTTATGGAATGGTTAAAAGTGCATGAAAATGGCCAATTTACTCACTCTGAGTTCTCAAAAAGGTTTTCTTCACCCCGGGAAGTTAATTAAATACCATTTGGAGGCATTTAAAATTCGAGCAAAAATGGCTGATTTTCGACAAAAGAGATAACACCCCCCCATTACGTCATGCTTCAGAAATGTGGAAAATGGTCCGTTTTCAAATGTTTTATTTTTGAACGTCAGTTCACATTTGTAGGTGGATCATCAGTGTTAGAGCTAAAATTAGCATGTTTAAAGTGATTTTCATGCTTCCAGGGGCTCGGGAAGTGAATTAAATACTATTTGGAGGCATTTAATGTTCAATCAAAAACAGCTGATTTTTGACAAAAGAGATAACACCCCCCCCATTACGTCATGCTTCAGAAATGTGGAAAATGGTCCGTTTTCAAATGTTTTATTTTTGAACGTCAGTTCACATTTGTAGGTGGATCATCAGTGTTAGAGCTAAAATTAGCATGTTTAAAGTGATTTTCATGCTTCCAGGGTCCCTAAACACAAGATTTATGGAATGGTTAAAAGTGCATGAAAATGGCCAATTTACTCACTCTGAGTTCTCAAAACGGGTTTCTTCACCCCGGGAAGTTAATTAAATACCATTTGGAGGCATTTAATGTTCGAGCAAAAACGGCTGATTTCGACAAAAGAGATAACACCCCCCCATTACGTCATGCTTCAGAAATGTGGAAAATGGTCCGTTTTCAAATGTTTTATTTTTGAACGTCAGTTCACATTTGTAGGTGGATCATCAGTGTTAGAGCTAAAATTAGCATGTTTAAAGTGATTTTCATGCTTCCAGGGGCTCGGGAAGTGAATTAAATACTATTTGGAGGCATTTAATGTTCAATCAAAAACAGCTGATTTTTGACAAAAGAGATAACACCCCCCCATTACGTCATGCTTCAGAAATGTGAAAAATGGTCCGTTATCAAATGTTTTATTTTTGAACGTCAGTTCACATTTGTAGGTGGATCATCAGTGTTAGAGCTAAAATTAGCATGTTTAAAGTGATTTTCATGCTTCCAGGGGCCCTAAACACAAGATTTATGGAATGGTTAAAAGTGCATGAAAATGGCCAATTTACTCACTCTGAGTTCTCAAAAAGGTTTTCTTCACCCCGGGAAGTTAATTAAATACCATTTGGAGGCATTTAAAATTCGAGCAAAAATGGCTGATTTTCGACAAAAGAGATAACACCCCCCCATTACGTCATGCTTCAGAAATGTGGAAAATGGTCCGTTTTCAAATGTTTTATTTTTGAACGTCAGTTCACATTTGTAGGTGGATCATCAGTGTTAGAGCTAAAATTAGCATGTTTAAAGTGATTTTCATGCTTCCAGGGGCTCGGGAAGTGAATTAAATACTAATTGGAGGCATTTAATGTTCAATCAAAAACAGCTGATTTTTGACAAAAGAGATAACACCCCCCCCCATTACGTCATGCTTCAGAAATGTGGAAAATGGTCCGTTTTTAAATGTTTTATTTTTGAACGTCAGTTCACATTTGTAGGTGGATCATCAGTGTTAGAACTAAAATTAGCATGTTTAAAGTGATTTTCATGCTTCCAGGGTCCCTAAACACAAGATTTATGGAATGGTTAAAAGTGCATGAAAATGGCCAATTTACTCACTCTGAGTTCTCAAAACGGGTTTCTTCACCCCGGGAAGTTAAATAAATACCATTTGGAGGCATTTAATGTTCGAGCAAAAACGGCTGATTTCGACAAAAGAGATAACACCCCCCCATTACGTCATGCTTCAGAAATGTGGAAAATGGTCCGTTTTCAAATGTTTTATTTTTGAACGTCAGTTCACATTTGTAGGTGGATCATCAGTGTTAGAGCTAAAATTAGCATGTTTAAAGTGATTTTCATGCTTCCAGGGGCTCGGGAAGTGAATTAAATACTATTTGGAGGCATTTAATGTTCAATCAAAAACAGCTGATTTTTGACAAAAGAGATAACACCCCCCCATTACGTCATGCTTCAGAAATGTGAAAAATGGTCCGTTATCAAATGTTTTATTTTTGAACGTCAGTTCACATTTGTAGGTGGATCATCAGTGTTAGAGCTAAAATTAGCATGTTTAAAGTGATTTTCATGCTTCCAGGGGCCCTAAACACAAGATTTATGGAATGGTTAAAAGTGCATGAAAATGGCCAATTTACTCACTCTGAGTTCTCAAAAACGGTTTCTTCACCCCTGGAAGTTAATTAAATACCATTTGGAGGCATTTAATGTTCGAGCAAAAACGGCTGATTTTCGACAAAAGAGATAACACCCCCCCATTGCGTCATGCTTCAGAAATGTGGAAAATGGTCCATTTTCAAATGTTTTATTTTTGAACGTCAGTTCACATTTGGATATTGGATATTGGATATTGGATATTGGATATTGGATATTGGATATTGGATAGGTATTTATAGAGCGCTAACGTTCGCTCCCAAGGGAGCATCTTGGCGCTGTAAAACCTAGGACCAGATCACCGGGGGGGAGTTGGAGGACTAGATCGCTGCTTTAGTCCAGTCATCGGAGAGGTTGAAAATCCACGTTTTGAGGAGCTTCCTGAAAGGCTTCTCCTGCGTCTGAAGTCTAAGATGCCTTGGCATACTGTTCCAGGCTCTGATGGCAAGGAAACTGAGTGTTTTTCCACCCTTAGTCTTCAGGTTGAATTTGGGGGGAGTCATGAGATTTTCTTGCGAGGATCTGAGAGTGCGACCCGGGGAATAGTGAGGGAAGCGTCTCGACAGGTAGGCTGGGCCGGATTTGTTGAAGGCTCGGAAGGCAACAATGAGAATTTTGAAGAGTATTCTCTTGTGCAAGGGGAGCCAATGTAAGGATTTGAGGGCAGCCAAAATAGAAGATTTGCGTGGCAGTTTGAGGACGAGCCGAGCAGCAGTGTGCAGGACACTCTGTAGTTTCAGTCGGGTGGATTTTTTGGTCCCTGCCAGGAGGCCATTACAGTAGTCTACTCGGGAGAGTATGAGGGCTACCGCAATGGTCTTTCTAGAATCGAGCGGGAGAAAGTCAAAGAACTTTCGCATGGACTTAATAATTCCGAAGCATTTACCTGCTACGGTTGCGACGTGGGAGTCAAAAGAGAGATCGGAGTCGAAAATGACTCCGAGGTTTCTGGCCGATGATACTGTCTGCGGTGGGGCGGCAGAGTTGTCGGGCCACCACAGGGCTGGAATAAAAGAAGCATTCTTTCCAATGGGCAAGATTTCGGTTTTATTGGAGTTGCAGCGGAGGTGGTTGGCGTCCATCCATTGAAAGACCGCTGTAAGGCAGTGCTTGAGATTAAGTTCGGCCGTGTTTGAATTGTCGTCGAGAGGGATGACAAGCTGAGTATCGTCGGCATAAGACGTGACAGTTATGCCGAACGATTCTATGAGAGTAAGCAGGGGGATGAGATATATATTAAAAAGAAGGGGACTAAGAATGGAGCCCTGGGGAACTCCACAGAAGATCTTTTTCTCTTTCGACTGGAAAGGGCCCAGTGAAACAGTTTGGAACCTGTCACTGAGGAAGGAACTGATCCAGGCAAGGGCCGAGTTGGTTACGCCGATGTCCATAAGCCTGTTAAGCAAAATGGAGTGGGAAATAGTATCGAAGGCCGCCGTGAGGTCAAGAAGGATCAAAATGGCCTTCTTCCTTTGATCTTGGAGACCTTTGATGGTGTCGGTCAGCTCGATCAGGGCGGTCTCGGTAGAATGTTTAGACCGGAAACCGGATTGCTGGGGGTGGAGTAGGTTGTGGGCATCAAGAAAGAACTTGAGCTCCTTGTGGACTAGTTGTTCTGTTATTTTGCCCAGCGCAGGTAGCAGGGTGATGGGACGAAGGTTGGTTAAATCAGAGGGGGGTTTGTTTGCCTTTTTCATAAGGGGTTTCACCACACCCTTTTTCCAAGAAAGAGGAACAGAGCCAGTTTTGAGGGAGAGGTTGACTATTTCATTGATGATGGGGTTAATTTCATCAATGATGGTGTGGAGGATCTTGGGGGGACAGGGGTCAGAAGGTGAGCCAGATTTGCATGAGAGAATCGCTTCTCTGGTCTGGGTCAGGGTCACCGGGGTAAAATGTTCGAGACTGTTAGCGGTCGGACGAGATTGGTCTCGCTCCATGATTGAGTACACCGGAGGGGGGGGGAAGGTTTGGTGGATAGAGCTGATTTTTTCCTCGAAGTAGTCAGAGATCTTACTACATAGTTCTAGGGAGGGGGGGATTTCTGGTTGGAGTGCTTTTGGTTTGGTGAACGATTTTACTATGGAAAAGAGGGTTTGTTGTTTTTGCTTGGCCTCTTTGATGGCGTTCACGTAGTAAGTTCTTTTTGCTGATTTAATGGTTGAGAGATAATTTTTTCTCTGTAGGATGTAGTTGTTACGATTGTCGTTGTCGTAGGATCTACGCCATATGCGTTCTGCTTTCCTGCAGAGTAGGTGAGCGGCTGTTAGGTCAGGCGTATACCAAGGGGCTTTAGTTTTTGTTTTTTTTAGGGTGTTGGCTTTTTTATTTGGAGGGCATCGTTTGGAGATTTCTAGAGAGAGCCAGTTGTCGAGAGAGATTGCATCTTGATCGATGTTACCAGAGGAAGAGGGGGCATTGGTAAAGGACAAAGGATGAGTAGTAAGATTTTTCTGGACAGTTTTCCAATTAATGGGGTGGATATGTTGACGAGTAGGTTTTTTGCATTTCAGAGGGGGATCGTTAAGGATATGGAAAGGGATCAGACTGTGATCGGTCCAGATTTGGGGAATGGGAGACAAGGTGGAGATGGACGGGAAATTGGAACAGACACCATCGAGGGTGTGGCCAATGGAGTGAGTAGGCAGCTTGACGCTTTGTTGTAGATTGAAGATATCCAGCGTCTGCTGAAAGTTTTTGGTGAAGGGGTCAATAGGTGTATCGAGATGCAAGTTAAAGTCGCCCAAGAGGGTGAAATGAGGGTAGCGGAGTAGGAAGTGTCCGAGTGCGTCATTAAGGGCGCCAAGGAATTTCGTGGCATTACCGGGTGGACGGTAGATCAGACCGCCTGAGAAAGAGAGGGTTTGACTAAGTTTGATAGAGAAACCTAGTCCCTCTGCATCGGTGAGGGGATCGAGGCAGAAGGTGTGACAGGTAAAAGAATTCCTCAAGATTAAGGCAACGCCTCCTCCTCTACCTTTCTGTCTGTCCTGTCTGTGAAAGGAGTAGCCTGGGGGGAGGGCGATGGCTATGTCAGGGTTACTGTCTTCAGTGAGCCATGTCTCGGTGATCAGGAGACAGTCCAGATCATGTTCGATAATGAGATCGTGGATATCCTGACTATGTTTGCACATCGACCTGGCATTTATCAGACCTCCTGAAAAGTGAGGTCGTTTGGAGGATATTATCTGCTTGGAGACGAAGTTGAGTGACCAACGACATTTGTTGCAACTGGTGGAGCCGAATACTTTAGAAAGATCAAGCTTGCAGGGGCAGTCAGAACTGCCTCGAAGTTTAAGAAGGTCGTTGGGAACATACCTGATGGTTAGAGGATGTTGGGCAGGGGTTTGTAGGTGGATCATCAGTGTTAGAGCTAAAATTAGCATGTTTAAAGTGATTTTCATGCTTCCAGGGGCTCGGGAAGTGAATTAAATACTATTTGGAGGCATTTAATGTTCAATCAAAAACAGCTGATTTTTGACAAAAGAGATAACACCCCCCCCATTACGTCATGCTTCAGAAATGTGGAAAATGGTCCGTTTTCAAATGTTTTATTTTTGAACGTCAGTTCCCATTTGTAGGTGGATCATCAGTGTTAGAGCTAAAATTAGCATGTTTAAAGTGATTTTCATGCTTCCAGGGGCCCTAAACACAAGATTTATGGAATGGTTAAAAGTGCATGAAAATGGCCAATTTACTCACTCTGAGTTCTCAAAAAGGGTTTCTTCACCCCGGGAAGTTAATTAAATACCATTTGGAGGCATTTAATGTTTGAGCAAAAACGGCTGATTTTCGACAAAAGAGATAACACCCCCCCATTACGTCATGCTTCAGGAATGTGGAAAATGGTCCGTTTTCAAATGTTTTATTTTTGAACGTCAGTTCACATTTGTAGGTGGATCATCAGTGTTAGAGCTAAAATTAGCATGTTTAAAGTGATTTTCATGCTTCCAGGGGCTCGGGAAGTGAATTAAATACTATTTGGAGGCATTTAATGCTCAATCAAAAACAGCTGATTTTTGACAAAAGAGATAACACCCCCCCATTACGTCATGCTTCAGAAATGTGGAAAATGGTCCATTTTCAAATGTTTTATTTTTGAACGTCAGTTCACATTTGTAGGTGGATCATCAGTGTTAGAGCTAAAATTAGCATGTTTAAAGTGATTTTCATGCTTCCAGGGGCCCTAAACACAAGATTTATGGAATGGTTAAAAGTGCATGAAAATGGCCAATTTGCTCACTCTGAGTTCTCAAAAAGGGTTTCTTCACCCCGGGAAGTTAATTAAATACCATTTGGAGGCATTTAATGTTCGAGCAAAAACGGCTGATTTTCGACAAAAGAGATAACACCCCCCCATTACGTCATGCTTCAGAAATGTGAAAAATGGTCCGTTTTCAAATGTTTTATTTTTGAACGTCAGTTCACATTTGTAGGTGGATCATCAATGTTAGAGCTAAAATGAGCATGTTTAAAGTGATTTTCATGCTTCCAGGGGCTCGGGAAGTGAATTGAATACTATTTGGAGGCATTTAATGTTCAAGCAAAAACAGCAGATTTTTGACAAAAGAGATAACACCCCCCCATTACGTCATGCTTCAGAAATGTGGAAAATGGTCCGTTTTCAAATGTTTTATTTTTGAACGTCAGTTCACATTTGTAGGTGGATCATCAGTGTTAGAGCTAAAATTAGCATGTTTAAAGTGATTTTCATGCTTCCAGGGGCCCTAAACACAAGATTTATGGAATGGTTAAAAGTGCATGAAAATGGCCAATTTACTCACTCTGAGTTCTCAAAAAAGGGTTTCTTCACCCCGGGAAGTTAATTAAATACCATTTGGAGGCATTTATTGTTTGAGCAAAAACGGCTGATTTTCGACAAAAGAGATAACACCCCCCCATTACGTCATGCTTCAGAAATGTGGAAAATGGTCCGTTTTCAAATGTTTTATTTTTGAACGTCAGTTCACATTTGTAGGTGGATCATCAGTGTTAGAGCTAAAATTAGCATGTTTAAAGTGATTTTCATGCTTCCATGGGCTCGGGAAGTGAATCAAATACTATTTGGAGGCATTTAATGTTCAATCAAAAACAGCTGATTTTTGACAAAAGAGATAACACCCCCCCATTACGTCATGCTTCAGAAATGTGGAAAATGGTCCGTTTTCAAATGTTTTATTTTTGAACGTCAGTTCACATTTGTAGGTGGATCATCAGTGTTAGAGCTAAAATTAGCATCTTTAAAGTGATTTTCATGCTTCCAGGGTCCCTAAACACAAGATTTATGGAATGGTTAAAAGTGCATGAAAATGGCCAATTTACTCACTCTGAGTTCTCAAAACGGGTTTCTTCACCCCGGGAAGTTAATTAAATACCATTTGGAGGCATTTAATGTTCGAGCAAAAACGGCTGATTTCGACAAAAGAGATAACACCCCCCCATTACGTCATGCTTCAGAAATGTGGAAAATGGTCCGTTTTCAAATGTTTTATTTTTGAACGTCAGTTCACATTTGTAGGTGGATCATCAGTGTTAGAGCTAAAATTAGCATGTTTAAAGTGATTTTCATGCTTCCAGGGGCTCTGGAAGTGAATTAAATACTATTTGGAGGCATTTAATGTTCAATCAAAAACAGCTGATTTTTGACAAAAGAGATAACACCCCCCCATTACGTCATGCTTCAGAAATGTGAAAAATGGTCCGTTATCAAATGTTTTATTTTTGAACGTCAGTTCACATTTGTAGGTGGATCATCAGTGTTAGAGCTAAAATTAGCATGTTTAAAGTGATTTTCATGCTTCCAGGGGCCCTAAACACAAGATTTATGGAATGGTTAAAAGTGCATGAAAATGGCCAATTTACTCACTCTGAGTTCTCAAAAAGGGTTTCTTCACCCCTGGAAGTTAATTAAATACCATTTGGAGGCATTTAATGTTCGAGCAAAAACGGCTGATTTTCGACAAAAGAAATAACACCCCCCCATTACGTCATGCTTCAGAAATGTGGAAAATGGTCCGTTTTCAAATGTTTTATTTTTGAACGTCAGTTCACATTTGTAGGTGGATCATCAGTGTTAGAGCTAAAATTAGCATGTTTAATGTGATTTTCATGCTTCCAGGGGCTCGGGAAGTGAATTAAATACTATTTGGAGGCATTTAATGCTCAATCAAAAACAGCTGATTTTTGACAAAAGAGATAACACCTCCCCATTACGTCATGCTTCAGAAATGTGGAAAATGGTCCATTTTCAAATGTTTTATTTTTGAACGTCAGTTCACATTTGTAGGTGGATCATCAGTGTTAGAGCTAAAATTAGCATGTTTAAAGTGATTTTCATGCTTCCAGGGGCCCTAAACACAAGATTTATGGAATGGTTAAAAGTGCATGAAAATGGCCAATTTACTCACTCTGAGTTCTCGAAAAGGTTTTCTTCACCCCGGGAAGTTAATTAAATACCATTTGGAGGCATTTAAAATTCGAGCAAAAATGGCTGATTTTCGACAAAAGAGATAACACCCCCCCATTACGTCATGCTTCAGAAATGTGGAAAATGGTCCGTTTTCAAATGTTTTATTTTTGAACGTCAGTTCACATTTGTAGGTGGATCATCAGTGTTAGAGCTAAAATTAGCATGTTTAAAGTGATTTTCATGCTTCCAGGGGCTCGGGAAGTGAATTAAATACTATTTGGAGGCATTTAATGTTCAATCAAAAACAGCTGATTTTTGACAAAAGAGATAACACCCCCCCCATTACGTCATGCTTCAGAAATGTGGAAAATGGTCCGTTTTCAAATGTTTTATTTTTGAACGTCAGTTCACATTTGTAGGTGGATCATCAGTGTTAGAACTAAAATTAGCATGTTTAAAGTGATTTTCATGCTTCCAGGGTCCCTAAACACAAGATTTATGGAATGGTTAAAAGTGCATGAAAATGGCCAATTTACTCACTCTGAGTTCTCAAAACGGGTTTCTTCACCCCGGGAAGTTAATTAAATACCATTTGGAGGCATTTAATGTTCGAGCAAAAACGGCTGATTTCGACAAAAGAGATAACACCCCCCCATTACGTCATGCTTCAGAAATGTGGAAAATGGTCCGTTTTCAAATGTTTTATTTTTGAACGTCAGTTCACATTTGTAGGTGGATCATCAGTGTTAGAGCTAAAATTAGCATGTTTAAAGTGATTTTCATGCTTCCAGGGGCTCGGGAAATGAATTAAATACTATTTGGAGGCATTTAATGTTCAATCAAAAACAGCTGATTTTTGACAAAAGAGATAACACCCCCCCATTACGTCATGCTTCAGAAATGTGAAAAATGGTCCGTTATCAAATGTTTTATTTTTGAACGTCAGTTCACATTTGTAGGTGGATCATCAGTGTTAGAGCTAAAATTAGCATGTTTAAAGTGATTTTCATGCTTCCAGGGGCCCTAAACACAAGATTTATGGAATGGTTAAAAGTGCATGAAAATGGCCAATTTACTCACTCTGAGTTCTCAAAAACGGTTTCTTCACCCCTGGAAGTTAATTAAATACCATTTGGAGGCATTTAATGTTCGAGCAAAAACGGCTGATTTTCGACAAAAGAGATAACACCCCCCCATTGCGTCATGCTTCAGAAATGTGGAAAATGGTCTATTTTCAAATGTTTTATTTTTGAACGTCAGTTCACATTTGGATATTGGATATTGGATATTGGATATTGGATATTGGATATTGGATATTGGATAGGTATTTATAGAGCGCTAACGTTCGCTCCCAAGGGAGCATCTTGGCGCTGTAAAACCTAGGACCAGATCACCGGGGGGGAGTTGGAGGACTAGATCGCTGCTTTAGTCCAGTCATCGGAGAGGTTGAAAATCCACGTTTTGAGGAGCTTCCTGAAAGGCTTCTCCTGCGTCTGAAGTCTAAGATGCCTTGGCATACTGTTCCAGGCTCTGATGGCAAGGAAACTGAGTGTTTTTCCACCCTTAGTCTTCAGGTTGAATTTGGGGGGAGTCATGAGATTTTCTTGCGAGGATCTGAGAGTGCGACCCGGGGAATAGTGAGGGAAGCGTCTCGACAGGTAGGCTGGGCCGGATTTGTTGAAGGCTCGGAAGGCAACAATGAGAATTTTGAAGAGTATTCTCTTGTGCAAGGGGAGCCAATGTAAGGATTTGAGGGCAGCCGAAATAGAAGATTTGCGTGGCAGTTTGAGGACGAGCCGAGCAGCAGTGTGCAGGACACTCTGTAGTTTCAGTCGGGTGGATTTTTTGGTCCCTGCCAGGAGGCCATTACAGTAGTCTACTCGGGAGAGTATGAGGGCTACCGCAATGGTCTTTCTAGAATCGAGCGGGAGAAAGTCAAAGAACTTTCGCATGGACTTAATAATTCCGAAGCATTTACCTGCTACGGTTGCGACGTGGGAGTCAAAAGAGAGATCGGAGTCGAAAATGACTCCGAGGTTTCTGGCCGATGATACTGTCTGCGGTGGGGCGGCAGAGTTGTCGGGCCACCACAGGGCTGGAATAAAAGAAGCATTCTTTCCAATGGGCAAGATTTCGGTTTTATTGGAGTTGCAGCGGAGGTGGTTGGCGTCCATCCATTGAAAGACCGCTGTAAGGCAGTGCTTGAGATTAAGTTCGGCCGTGTTTGAATTGTCGTCGAGAGGGATGACAAGCTGAGTATCGTCGGCATAAGACGTGACAGTTATGCCGAACGATTCTATGAGAGTAAGCAGGGGGATGAGATATATATTAAAAAGAAGGGGACTAAGAATGGAGCCCTGGGGAACTCCACAGAAGATCTTTTTCTCTTTCGATTGGAAAGGGCCCAGTGAAACAGTTTGGAACCTGTCACTGAGGAAGGAACTGATCCAGGCAAGGGCCGAGTTGGTTACGCCGATGTCCATAAGCCTGTTAAGCAAAATGGAGTGGGAAATAGTATCGAAGGCCGCCGTGAGGTCAAGAAGGATCAAAATGGCCTTCTTCCTTTGATCTTGGAGACCTTTGATGGTGTCGGTCAGCTCGATCAGGGCGGTCTCGGTAGAATGTTTAGACCGGAAACCGGATTGCTGGGGGTGGAGTAGGTTGTGGGCATCAAGAAAGAACTTGAGCTCCTTGTGGACTAGTTGTTCTGTTATTTTGCCCAGCGCAGGTAGCAGGGTGATGGGACGAAGGTTGGTTAAATCAGAGGGGGGTTTGTTTGCCTTTTTCATAAGGGGTTTCACCACACCCTTTTTCCAAGAAAGAGGAACAGAGCCAGTTTTGAGGGAGAGGTTGACTATTTCATTGATGATGGGGTTAATTTCATCAATGATGGTGTGGAGGATCTTGGGGGGACAGGGGTCAGAAGGTGAGCCAGATTTGCATGAGAGAATCGCTTCTCTGGTCTGGGTCAGGGTCACCGGGGTAAAATGTTCGAGACTGTTAGCGGTCGGACGAGATTGGTCTCGCTCCATGATTGAGTACACCGGAGGGGGGGGGGAAGGTTTGGTGGATAGAGCTGATTTTTTCCTCGAAGTAGTCAGAGATCTTACTACATAGTTCTAGGGAGGGGGGGATTTCTGGTTGGAGTGCTTTTGGTTTGGTGAACGATTTTACTATGGAAAAGAGGGTTTGTTGTTTTTGCTTGGCCTCTTTGATGGCGTTCACGTAGTAAGTTCTTTTTGCTGATTTAATGGTTGAGAGATAATTTTTTCTCTGTAGGATGTAGTTGTTACGATCGTCGTTGTCGTAGGATCTACGCCATATGCGTTCTGCTTTCCTGCAGAGTAGGTGAGCGGCTGTTAGGTCAGGCGTATACCAAGGGGCTTTAGTTTTTGTTTTTTTTAGGGTGTTGGCTTTTTTATTTGGAGGGCATCGTTTGGAGATTTCTAGAGAGAGCCAGTTGTCGAGAGAGATTGCATCTTGATCGATGTTACCAGAGGAAGAGGGGGCATTGGTAAAGGACAAAGGATGAGTAGTAAGATTTTTCTGGACAGTTTTCCAATTAATGGGGTGGATATGTTGACGAGTAGGTTTTTTGCATTTCAGAGGGGGATCGTTAAGGATATGGAAAGGGATCAGACTGTGATCGGTCCAGATTTGGGGAATGGGAGACAAGGTGGAGATGGACGGGAAATTGGAACAGACACCATCGAGGGTGTGGCCAATGGAGTGAGTAGGCAGCTTGACGCTTTGTTGTAGATTGAAGATATCCAGCGTCTGCTGAAAGTTTTTGGTGAAGGGGTCAATAGGTGTATCGAGATGCAAGTTAAAGTCGCCCAAGAGGGTGAAATGAGGGTAGCGGAGTAGGAAGTGTCCGAGTGCGTCATTAAGGGCGCCAAGGAATTTCGTGGCATTACCGGGTGGACGGTAGATCAGACCGCCTGAGAAAGAGAGGGTTTGACTAAGTTTGATAGAGAAACCTAGTCCCTCTGCATCGGTGAGGGGATCGAGGCAGAAGGTGTGACAGGTAAAAGAATTCCTCAAGATTAAGGCAACGCCTCCTCCTCTACCTTTCTGTCTGTCCTGTCTGTGAAAGGAGTAGCCTGGGGGGAGGGCGATGGCTATGTCAGGGTTACTGTCTTCAGTGAGCCATGTCTCGGTGATCAGGAGACAGTCCAGATCATGTTCGATAATGAGATCGTGGATATCCTGACTATGTTTGCACATCGACCTGGCATTTATCAGACCTCCTGAAAAGTGAGGTCGTTTGGAGGATATTATCTGCTTGGAGACGAAGTTGAGTGACCAACGACATTTGTTGCAACTGGTGGAGCCGAATACTTTAGAAAGATCAAGCTTGCAGGGGCAGTCAGAACTGCCTCGAAGTTTAAGAAGGTCGTTGGGAACATACCTGATAGTTAGAGGATGTTGGGCAGGGGTTTGTAGGTGGATCATCAGTGTTAGAGCTAAAATTAGCATGTTTAAAGTGATTTTCATGCTTCCAGGGGCTCGGGAAGTGAATTAAATACTATTTGGAGGCATTTAATGTTCAATCAAAAACAGCTGATTTTTGACAAAAGAGATAACACCCCCCCATTACGTCATGCTTCAGAAATGTGGAAAATGGTCCGTTTTCAAATGTTTTATTTTTGAACGTCAGTTCCCATTTGTAGGTGGATCATCAGTGTTAGAGCTAAAATTAGCATGTTTAAGGTGATTTTCATGCTTCCAGGGGCCCTAAACACAAGATTTATGGAATGGTTAAAAGTGCATGAAAATGGCCAATTTACTCACTCTGAGTTCTCAAAAAGGGTTTCTTCACCCCGGGAAGTTAATTAAATACCATTTGGAGGCATTTAATGTTTGAGCAAAAACGGCTGATTTTCGACAAAAGAGATAACACCCCCCCATTACGTCATGCTTCAGGAATGTGGAAAATGGTCCGTTTTCAAATGTTTTATTTTTGAACGTCAGTTCACATTTGTAGGTGGATCATCAGTGTTAGAGCTAAAATTAGCATGTTTAAAGTGATTTTCATGCTTCCAGGGGCTCGGGAAGTGAATTAAATACTATTTGGAGGCATTTAATGCTCAATCAAAAACAGCTGATTTTTGACAAAAGAGATAACACCCCCCCATTACGTCATGCTTCAGAAATGTGGAAAATGGTCCATTTTCAAATGTTTTATTTTTGAACGTCAGTTCACATTTGTAGGTGGATCATCAGTGTTAGAGCTAAAATTAGCATGTTTAAAGTGATTTTCATGCTTCCAGGGGCCCTAAACACAAGATTTATGGAATGGTTAAAAGTCCATGAAAATGGCCAATTTACTCACTCTGAATTCTCAAAAAGGGTTTCTTCACCCCGGGAAGTTAATTAAATACCATTTGGAGGCATTTAATGTTCGAACAAAAACGGCTGATTTTCGACAAAAGAGATAACACCCCCCCATTACGTCATGCTTCAGAAATGTGGAAAATGGTCCGTTTTCAAATGTTTTATTTTTGAACGTCAGTTCACATTTGTAGGTGGATCATCAGTGTTAGAGCTAAAATTAGCATGTTTAAAGTGATTTTCATGCTTCCAGGGGCCCTAAACACAAGATTTATGGAATGGTTAAAAGTGCATGAAAATGGCCAATTTGCTCACTCTGAGTTCTCAAAAAGGGTTTCTTCACCCCGGGAAGTTAATTAAATACCATTTGGAGGCATTTAATGTTAGAGCAAAAACGGCTGATTTTCGACAAAAGAGATAACACCCCCCCATTACGTCATGCTTCAGAAATGTGAAAAATGGTCCGTTTTCAAATGTTTTATTTTTGAACGTCAGTTCACATTTGTAGGTGGATCATCAATGTTAGAGCTAAAATGAGCATGTTTAAAGTGATTTTCATGCTTCCAGGGGCTCGGGAAGTGAATTGAATACTATTTGGAGGCATTTAATGTTCAAGCAAAAACAGCAGATTTTTGACAAAAGAGATAACACCCCCCCATTACGTCATGCTTCAGAAATGTGGAAAATGGTCCGTTTTCAAATGTTTTATTTTTGAACGTCAGTTCACATTTGTAGGTGGATCATCAGTGTTAGAGCTAAAATTAGCATGTTTAAAGTGATTTTCATGCTTCCAGGGGCCCTAAACACAAGATTTATGGAATGGTTAAAAGTGCATGAAAATGGCCAATTTACTCACTCTGAGTTCTCAAAAAAGGGTTTCTTCACCCCGGGAAGTTAATTAAATACCATTTGGAGGCATTTATTGTTTGAGCAAAAACGGCTGATTTTCGACAAAAGAGATAACACCCCCCCATTACGTCATGCTTCAGAAATGTGGAAAATGGTCCGTTTTCAAATGTTTTATTTTTGAACGTCAGTTCACATTTGTAGGTGGATCATCAGTGTTAGAGCTAAAATTAGCATGTTTAAAGTGATTTTCATGCTTCCATGGGCTCGGGAAGTGAATCAAATACTATTTGGAGGCATTTAATGTTCAATCAAAAACAGCTGATTTTTGACAAAAGAGATAACACCCCCCCATTACGTCATGCTTCAGAAATGTGGAAAATGGTCCGTTTTCAAATGTTTTATTTTTGAACGTCAGTTCACATTTGTAGGTGGATCATCAGTGTTAGAGCTAAAATTAGCATCTTTAAAGTGATTTTCATGCTTCCAGGGGCCCTAAACACAAGATTTATGGAATGGTTAAAAGTGCATGAAAATGGCCAATGTACTCACTCTGAGTTCTCAAAAAGGGTTTCTTCACCCCGGGAAGTTAATTAAATACCATTTGGAGGCATTTAATGTTCGAGCAAAAACGGCTGATTTTCGACAAAAGAGATAACACCCCCCCCATTACGTCATGCTTCAGGAATGTGGAAAATGGTCCGTTTTCAAATGTTTTATTTTTGAACGTCATTTCACATTTGTAGGTGGATCATCAGTGTTAGAGCTAAAATTAGCATGTTTAAAGTGATTTTCATGCTTCCAGGGGCTCGGGAAGTGAATTAAATACTATTTGGAGGCATTTAATGTTCAATCAAAAACAGCTGATTTTTGGCAAAAGAGATAACACCCCCCCATTACGTCATGCTTCAGAAATGTGGAAAATGGTCCGTTTTCAAATGTTTTATTTTTGAACGTCAGTTCACATTTGTAGGTGGATCATCAGTGTTATAGCTAAAATTAGCATGTTTAAAGTGATTATCATGCTTCCAGGGGCCCTAAACACAAGATTTATGGAATGGTTAAAAGTGCGCGAAAATGGCCAATTTACTCACTCTGAGTTCTCAAAAAGGGTTTCTTCACCCCGGGAAGTTAATTAAATACCATTTGGAGGCATTTAATGTTCGAGCAAAAACGGCTGATTTTCGACAAAAGAGATAACACCCCCCCATTACGTCATGCTTCAGAAATGTGGAAAATGGTCCATTTTCAAATGTTTTATTTTTGAACGTCAGTTCACATTTGTAGGTGGATCATCAGTGTTAGAGCTAAAATTAGCATGTTTAAAGTGATTTTCATGCTTCCAGGGGCTCGGGAAGTGAATTAAATACTATTTGGAGGCATTTAATGTTCAAGCAAAAACAGCTGATTTTTGACAAAAGAGATAACACCCCCCCATTACGTCATGCTTCAGAAATGTGGAAAATGGTCCGTTTTCAAATGTTTTATTTTTGAGCGTCAGTTCACATTTGTAGGTGGATCATAAGTGTTAGAGCTAAAATTAGCATGTTTAAAGTGATTTTCATGCTTCCAGGGGCCCTAAACACAAGATTTATGGAATGGTTAAAAGTGCGCGAAAATGGCCAATTTACTCACTCTGAGTTCTCAAAAAGGGTTTCTTCACCCCGGGAAGTTAATTAAATACCATTTGGAGGCATTTAATGTTCGAGCAAAAACGGCTGATTTTTTGACAAAAGAGATAACACCCCCCCATTACGTCATGCTTCAGAAATGTGGAAAATGGTCCGTTTTCAAATGTTTTATTTTTGAACGTCAGTTCACATTTGTAGGTGGATCATCAGTGTTAGAGCTAAAATTAGCATGTTTAAAGTGATTTTCATGCTTCCAGGGGCCCTAAACACAAGATTTATGGAATGGTTAAAAGTGCGCGAAAATGGCCAATTTACTCACTCTGAGTTCTCAAAAAGGGTTTCTTCACCCCGGGAAGTTAATTAAATACCATTTGGAGGCATTTAATGTTCGAGCAAAAACGGCTGATTTTCGACAAAAGAGATAACACCCCCCCATTACGTCATGCTTCAGAAATGTGGAAAATGGTCCGTTTTCAAATGTTTTATTTTTGAACGTCAGTTCACATTTGTAGGTGGATCATCAGTGTTAGAGCTAAAATTAGCATGTTTAAGTGATTTTCATGCTTCCAGGGGCTCGGGAAGTGAATTAAATACTATTTGGAGGCATTTAATGCTCAATCAAAAACAGCAGATTTTTGACAAAAGAGATAACACCCCCCCATTACGTCATGCTTCAGAAATGTGGAAAATGGTCCATTTTCAAATGTTTTATTTTTGAACGTCAGTTCACATTTGTAGGTGGATCATCAGTGTTAGAGCTAAAATTAGCATGTTTAAAGTGATTTTCATGCTTCCAGGGGCCCTAAACACAAGATTTATGGAATGGATAAAAAAACATGAAAATGGCCAATTTACTCACTCTGAGTTCTCAAAAAGGGTTTCTTCACCCCGGGAAGTTAATTAAATACCATTTGGAGGCATTTAATGTTCGAGCAAAAACGGCAGATTTTCGTCAAAAGAGATAACACCCCCCATTACGTCATGCTTCAGAAATGTGGAAAATGGTCCGTTTTCAAATGTTTTATTTTTGAACGTCAGTTCACATTTGTAGGTGGATCATCAGTTGTTAGAGCTAAAATTAGCATGTTTAAAGTGATTTTCATGCTTCCATGGGCTCGGGAAGTGAATCAAATACTATTTGGAGGCATTTAATGTTCAATCAAAAACAGCTGATTTTTGACAAAAGAGATAACACCCCCCCATTACGTCATGCTTCAGAAATGTGGAAAATGGTCCGTTTTCAAATGTTTTATTTTTGAACGTCAGTTCACATTTGTAGGTGGATCATCAGTGTTAGAGCTAAAATTAGCATCTTTAAACTGATTTTCATGCTTCCAGGGGCCCTAAACACAAGATTTATGGAATGGTTAAAAGTGCATGAAAATGGCCAATGTACTCACTCTGAGTTCTCAAAAAGGGTTTCTTCACCCCGGGAAGTTAATTAAATACCATTTGGAGGCATTTAATGTTCGAGCAAAAACGGCTGATTTTCGACAAAAGAGATAACACCCCCCCCATTACGTCATGCTTCAGGAATGTGGAAAATGGTCCGTTTTCAAATGTTTTATTTTTGAACGTCATTTCACATTTGTAGGTGGATCATCAGTGTTAGAGCTAAAAATTAGCATGTTTAAAGTGATTTTCATGCTTCCAGGGGCTCGGGAAGTGAATTAAATACTATTTGGAGGCATTTAATGTTCAATCAAAAACAGCTGATTTTGGCAAAAGAGATAACACCCCCCCATTACGTCATGCTTCAGAAATGTGGAAAATGGTCCGTTTTCAAATGTTTTATTTTTGAACGTCAGTTCACATTTGTAGGTGGATCATCAGTGTTATAGCTAAAATTAGCATGTTTAAAGTGATTATCATGCTTCCAGGGGCCCTAAACACAAGATTTATGGAATGGTTAAAAGTGCGCGAAAATGGCCAATTTACTCACTCTGAGTTCTCAAAAAGGGTTTCTTCACCCCGGGAAGTTAATTAAATACCATTTGGAGGCATTTAATGTTCGAGCAAAAACGGCTGATTTTCGACAAAAGAGATAACACCCCCCCATTACGTCATGCTTCAGAAATGTGGAAAATGGTCCATTTTCAAATGTTTTAAATGTGGAAAATGGTCCATTTTCAAATGTTTTATTTTTGAACGTCAGTTCACATTTGTAGGTGGATCATCAGTGTTAGAGCTAAAATTAGCATGTTTAAAGTGATTTTCATGCTTCCAGGGGCTCGGGAAGTGAATTAAATACTATTTGGAGGCATTTAATGTTCAAGCAAAAACAGCTGATTTTTGACAAAAGAGATAACACCCCCCCATTACGTCATGCTTCAGAAATGTGGAAAATGGTCCGTTTTCAAATGTTTTATTTTTGAGCGTCAGTTCACATTTGTAGGTGGATCATAAGTGTTAGAGCTAAAATTAGCATGTTTAAAGTGATTTTCATGCTTCCAGGGGCCCTAAACACAAGATTTATGGAATGGTTAAAAGTGCGCGAAAATGGCCAATTTACTCACTCTGAGTTCTCAAAAAGGGTTTCTTCACCCCGGGAAGTTAATTAAATACCATTTGGAGGCATTTAATGTTCGAGCAAAAACGGCTGATTTTTTGACAAAAGAGATAACACCCCCCCATTACGTCATGCTTCAGAAATGTGGAAAATGGTCCGTTTTCAAATGTTTTATTTTTGAACGTCAGTTCACATTTGTAGGTGGATCATCAGTGTTAGAGCTAAAATTAGCATGTTTAAAGTGATTTTCATGCTTCCAGGGGCCCTAAACACAAGATTTATGGAATGGTTAAAAGTGCGCGAAAATGGCCAATTTACTCACTCTGAGTTCTCAAAAAGGGTTTCTTCACCCCGGGAAGTTAATTAAATACCATTTGGAGGCATTTAATGTTCGAGCAAAAACGGCTGATTTTCGACAAAAGAGATAACACCCCCCCATTACGTCATGCTTCAGAAATGTGGAAAATGGTCCGTTTTCAAATGTTTTATTTTTGAACGTCAGTTCACATTTGTAGGTGGATCATCAGTGTTAGAGCTAAAATTAGCATGTTTAAGTGATTTTCATGCTTCCAGGGGCTCGGGAAGTGAATTAAATACTATTTGGAGGCATTTAATGCTCAATCAAAAACAGCAGATTTTTGACAAAAGAGATAACACCCCCCCATTACGTCATGCTTCAGAAATGTGGAAAATGGTCCATTTTCAAATGTTTTATTTTTGAACGTCAGTTCACATTTGTAGGTGGATCATCAGTGTTAGAGCTAAAATTAGCATGTTTAAAGTGATTTTCATGCTTCCAGGGGCCCTAAACACAAGATTTATGGAATGGATAAAAAAACATGAAAATGGCCAATTTACTCACTCTGAGTTCTCAAAAAGGGTTTCTTCACCCCGGGAAGTTAATTAAATACCATTTGGAGGCATTTAATGTTCGAGCAAAAACGGCAGATTTTCGTCAAAAGAGATAACACCCCCCATTACGTCATGCTTCAGAAATGTGGAAAATGGTCCGTTTTCAAATGTTTTATTTTTGAACGTCAGTTCACATTTGTAGGTGGATCATCAGTGTTAGAGCTAAAATTAGCATGTTTAAAGTGATTTTCATGCTTCCAGGGGCTCGGGAAGTGAATTAAATACTATTTGGAGGCATTTAATGTTCAATCAAAAACAGCTGATTTTTGACAAAAGAGATAACACCCCCCCATTACGTCATGCTTCAGAAATGTGAAAAATGGTCCGTTTTCAAAAGTTTTATTTTTGAACGTCAGTTCACATTTGTAGGTGGATCATCAGTGTTAGAGCTAAAATTAGCATGTTTAAAGTGATTTTCATGCTTCCAGGGGCCCTAAACACAAGATTTATGGAATGGTTAAAAGTGCATGAAAATGGCCAATTTACTCACTCTGAGTTCTCAAAAAGGGTTTCTTCACCCCGGGAAGTTAATTAAATACCATTTGGAGGCATTTAATGTTTGAGCAAAAACGGCTGATTTTCGACAAAAGAGATAACACCCCCCCATTACGTCATGCTTCAGAAATGTGGAAAATGGTCCGTTTTCAAATGTTTTATTTTTGAACGTCAGTTCACATTTGTAGGTGGATCATCAGTGTTAGAGCTAAAATTAGCATGTTTAAAGTGATTTTCATGCTTCCAGGGGCTCGGGAAGTGAATCAAATACTATTTGGAGGCATTTAATGTTCAATCAAAAACAGCTGATTTTTGACAAAAGAGATAACACCCCCCCATTACGTCATGCTTCAGAAATGTGGAAAATGGTCCGTTTTCAAATGTTTTATTTTTGAACGTCAGTTCATATTTGTAGGTGGATCATCAGTGTTAGAGCTAAAATTAGCATGTTTAAAGTGATTTTCATGCTTCCAGGGGCCCTAAACACAAGATTTATGGAATGGTTAAAAGTCCATGAAAATGGCCAATTTACTCACTCTGAGTTCTCAAAAAGGGTTTCTTCACCCCGGGAAGTTAATTAAATACCATTTGGAGGCATTTAATGTTCGAGCAAAAACGGCTGATTTTCGACAAAAGAGATAACACCCCCCCATTACGTCATGCTTCAGAAATGTGGAAAATGGTCCGTTTTCAAATGTTTTATTTTTGAACGTCAGTTCACATTTGTAGGTGGATCATCAGTGTTAGAGATAAAATTAGCATGTTTAAAGTGATTTTCATGCTTCCAGGGGCCCTAAACACAAGATTTATGGAATGGTTAAAAGTGCATGAAAATGGCCAATTTGCTCACTCTGAGTTCTCAAAAAGGGTTTCTTCACCCCGGGAAGTTAATTAAATACCATTTGGAGGCATTTAATGTTCGAGCAAAAACGGCTGATTTTCGACAAAAGAGATAACACCCCCCCATTACGTCATGCTTCAGAAATGTGAAAAATGGTCCGTTTTCAAATGTTTTATTTTTGAACGTCAGTTCACATTTGTAGGTGGATCATCAATGTTAGAGCTAAAATTAGCATGTTTAAAGTGATTTTCATGCTTCCAGGGGCTCGGGAAGTGAATTAAATACTATTTGGAGGCATTTAATGTTCGAGCAAAAACGGCTGATTTTCGACAAAAGAAATAACACCCCCCCATTACGTCATGCTTCAGAAATGTGGAAAATGGTCCGTTTTCAAATGTTTTATTTTTGAACGTCAGTTCACATTTGTAGGTGGATCATCAGTGTTAGAGCTAAAATTAGCATGTTTAATGTGATTTTCATGCTTCCAGGGGCTCGGGAAGTGAATTAAATACTATTTGGAGGCATTTAATGTTCAAGCAAAAACAGCAGATTTTTGACAAAAGAGATAACACCCCCCCATTACGTCATGCTTCAGAAATGTGGAAAATGGTCCGTTTTCAAATGTTTTATTTCTGAACGTCAGTTCACATTTGTAGGTGGATCATCAGTGTTAGAGCTAAAATTAGCATGTTTAAAGTGATTTTCATGCTTCCAGGGGCCCTAAACACAAGATTTCTGGAATGGTTAAAAGTGCATGAAAATGGCCAATTTACTCACTCTGAGTTCTCAAAAAGGGTTTCTTCACCCCGGGAAGTTAATTAAATACCATTTGGAGGCATTTAATGTTCGAGCAAAAACGGCTGATTTTCGACAAAAGAAATAACACCCCCCCATTACGTCATGCTTCAGAAATGTGGAAAATGGTCCGTTTTCAAATGTTTTATTTCTGAACGTCAGTTCACATTTGTAGGTGGATCATCAGTGTTAGAGCTAAAATTAGCATGTTTAAAGTGATTTTCATGCTTCCAGGGGCCCTAAACACAAGATTTATGGAATGGTTAAAAGTGCATGAAAATGGCCAATTTACTCACTCTGAGTTCTCAAAAAGGGTTTCTTCACCCCGGGAAGTTAATTAAATACCATTTGGAGGCATTTAATGTTCAAGCAAAAACGGCTGATTTTCGACAAAAGAGATAACACCCCCCCATTACGTCATGCTTCAGAAATGTGGAAAATGGTCCGTTTTCAAATGTTTTATTTTTGAACGTCAGTTCACATTTGTAGGTGGATCATCAGTGTTAGAGCTAAAATTAGCATGTTTAAAGTGATTTTCATGCTTCCAGGGGCCCTAAACACAAGATTTATGGAATGGTTAAAAATGCATGAAAATGGCCAATTTGCTCACTCTGAGTTCTCAAAAAGGGTTTCTTCACCCCGGGAAGTTAATTAAATACCATTTGGAGGCATTTAATGTTCGAGCAAAAACGGCTGATTTTCGACAAAAGAGATAACACCCCACCATTACGTCATGCTTCAGGAATGTGGAAAATGGTCCGTTTTCAAATGTTTTATTTTTGAACGTCAGTTCACATTTGTAGGTTGATCATCAGTGTTAGAGCTAAAATTAGCATGTTTAAAGTGATTTTCATGCTTCCAGGGGCTCGGGAAGTGAATTAAATACTATTTGGAGGCATTTAATGCTCAATCAAAAACAGCTGATTTTTGACAAAAGAGATAACACCCCCCCATTACGTCATGCTTCAGAAATGTGGAAAATGGTCCATTTTCAAATGTTTTATTTTTGAACGTCAGTTCACATTTGTAGGTGGATCATCAGTGTTAGAGCTAAAATTAGCATGTTTAAAGTGATTTTCATGCTTCCAGGGGCCCTAAACACAAGATTTATGGAATGGTTAAAAGTCCATGAAAATGGCCAATTTACTCACTCTGAATTCTCAAAAAGGGTTTCTTCACCCCGGGAAGTTAATTAAATACCATTTGGAGGCATTTAATGTTCGAGCAAAAACGGCTGATTTTCGACAAAAGAGATAACACCCCCCCATTACGTCATGCTTCAGAAATGTGGAAAATGGTCCGTTTTCAAATGTTTTATTTTTGAACGTCAGTTCACATTTGTAGGTGGATCATCAGTGTTAGAGCTAAAATTAGCATGTTTAAAGTGATTTTCATGCTTCCAGGGGCCCTAAACACAAGATTTATGGAATGGTTAAAAGTGCATGAAAATGGCCAATTTGCTCACTCTGAGTTCTCAAAAAGGGTTTCTTCACCCCGGGAAGTTAATTAAATACCATTTGGAGGCATTTAATGTTCGAGCAAAAACGGCTGATTTTCGACAAAAGAGATAACACCCCCCCATTACGTCATGCTTCAGAAATGTGAAAAATGGTCCGTTTTCAAATGTTTTATTTTTGAACGTCAGTTCACATTTGTAGGTGGATCATCAATGTTAGAGCTAAAATGAGCATGTTTAAAGTGATTTTCATGCTTCCAGGGGCTCGGGAAGTGAATTGAATACTATTTGGAGGCATTTAATGTTCAAGCAAAAACAGCAGATTTTTGACAAAAGAGATAACACCCCCCCATTACGTCATGCTTCAGAAATGTGGAAAATGGTCCGTTTTCAAATGTTTTATTTTTGAACGTCAGTTCACATTTGTAGGTGGATCATCAGTGTTAGAGCTAAAATTAGCATGTTTAAAGTGATTTTCATGCTTCCAGGGGCCCTAAACACAAGATTTATGGAATGGTTAAAAGTGCATGAAAATGGCCAATTTACTCACTCTGAGTTCTCAAAAAAGGGTTTCTTCACCCCGGGAAGTTAATTAAATACCATTTGGAGGCATTTATTGTTTGAGCAAAAACGGCTGATTTTCGACAAAAGAGATAACACCCCCCCATTACGTCATGCTTCAGAAATGTGGAAAATGGTCCGTTTTCAAATGTTTTATTTTTGAACGTCAGTTCACATTTGTAGGTGGATCATCAGTGTTAGAGCTAAAATTAGCATGTTTAAAGTGATTTTCAT
>NW_028244723.1:0-33559 GCF_964263255.1 Lissotriton vulgaris
AATGACAACCTATTTGATTGTATAATGTAGTAAATGACTCCACGCAGGTTGGTGATGTTCAAGTAGATTTATTGTAGATAGATGGGAGATCAGTAGTACATCAGTATATAGACCCACCAGGAGTGTCCAGCTAGGCACTCAGCCCTACTCCAACTGACAGCTTCATAGAACAACACTCCAAATGACATCACACCAGAGTGTTCTACAGATGGAGTAGTGGGAAATATGCATACACTCAATATACAGGATATTACATATCCTCTTTTCTAATAAAATCAAAAGAAGATATTCAGGTGTAAAACCATGTAGACAGAGATAAACAGAAGAGAGGTGTAGAAACAAAGCAAGACTAGATAAAAACCTATAGGGTGGAAAATAAGAGAAGTGAACTAGAGAAACAAAGTAAAACTAGAGAAACAAAGTAAAGCTAGATGATAAGAAACAGAAATAGAGAAACAAAGTAAAGCTAGATGATGAGAAACAGAAATACAAAACACGTTTCCATCCTCCTTTCTAATGAAAGCGAAAAGAAATAAAGAGAAGAAGCAGAAACCATCAATGAGAACCCTCTGTGCACGAACTGGCCAGGAAAGTACACAAAAGAGTAAACCACATCAGGAGAAAATGAGATGATAGAGAAGAAGTGAAAAGCAAACTAGAATTCCTTCCTCTCTATACAATAAAAAAAATTAGAATAAATAATACAAATAAAAGTACAGGGCTACAGCGAAATAAGTTTGAAAAACACAATATAGAAATGCCCAGTATTAATAGACCACTGCAGTAAAACCCAAACCATACACCCAACAGGGTAAAATATGAACGTGCAGAGGAAAAACAAGATACCCAAAACTTTTGTGCACAATTGACGTAAAACCATTGACCTTCATTAGACACCTTAAGAAAGGTTTAGAACGTGCACAAAATGAAGGTAAACACATGGAATGCCATGAGTAGTTGTGCATTGTAGACAAAAAAAAAACATTAACCTACACTAGACACCTTAAGAAAGGTAAAATTGTGCACTGAAGTGAAGGTATACATGTAATATTATGAGTAAAAATAACATGTATGTGTTAAAAAAAAAAAACCTCGACATGAGGTCAAGTTATGCACAGGATGATGGGTGGACCCAATAAACACACCTCCAGAGAGGTCAGAAATTGTGTATAAAAAAAAATGCGAGGTAGGAACCACACAACCCGTAAACCTATCAATGTAGGCGTGTTCTTAACCAAACAACAAAACACACCTCTTGAAGAGGTCAAAATTGTGCACAGAAATAACATGATCAAAAATACATGACACCTCGGGTTGAGGTACAAAACCTAGAAATTGTGCACATTGTGAGGGTAATATTATACATCAGATAAGCGAAACTCCAGGACCTTGTGAGGTAAAACAATGTGCACTACTAAATACATAGATAGAAGACACCACACATGAAGGTAATTACCTTGGAAACACCATGCTGACTGTAACCCTCACGATACTATAAAGGCTGAAAAGTCACTCAGAAGAAAATTTTTAAATAAACATTTTCCTAGATTGCCAAAACTTATAGCTGAACATTTTTCTTTTTTTAAATAAACATATTCTTGACTTCAGTTCCCTGCACTGATGACAGAATAGCCTGAAGATGTAATACTGGACCGAAAACACTTTCATCGGATTTGCCGATTTCCCTTTTCCAAAATAAACAACATCAGTCACCTTCGTTTCGTTGGCCTCATAAAAAGGAATTTCGATTTAATGATGATAAATGGCAGCATGTAACTCCAAGGTCTGATAGAATCCAGAAGTCCCCACAGACGATTGAATACTCGGAGCGATGACATCCCCTGACAGGAAGAACCAGAAAGACTTTAAATGGAGGCACGTTTTTGACGCTGAGTCGAATGGCTCAAGGCACGACAGGGAGACAGAGCGTCAAAGTAAAGGCTCAACACAAAGAGGCAGGACGAGGGGTAATGGTGATCTCATCAGAACAATGCCGGTAAGATCGCGTGCCAAGAACCACGCGCACTTTCATTTAAAAAAAATACAGTTAAACCGGCAAACTTGTAAGTCAAAGTAAAATGGCTAATAATAACCATTTGCCCAAAAGTAAAACAAATAAAAAAAATAATGTCATTGTTGTCAACGATAGTCTTACCCCTCAGATTCTTCATGCAGCCCATAAAAACAGCTCCTGCGCAGTAATGGACTGACGGTTGCTGTAACTGACTGATTTTTCTTTTCCAAAATGTGCTTCGTGAAAATGAAAATCAGCCGGCCAAGAACAAATGTGAAATTGCACCTTTAGGTGGCAGCAAATATTCATTCCCTCTTTCAGGCAAAATCAAAGAAATTACAGCACAGCTTGCATAAATGAAATGCCCTTCAGCTCGGTTCACGAGGCACTCAAACAGCCCACTGTTATATAAAGCCTGTAACAGATTAAGACCACCTTCAAGGGTTTTAAAACAGAAACGCTGACCATGGGCTTCGGTTCTGGTTTTCTCCATTCCTTTAATTTTCCGATCTGATTTATTAAACTGGTGTCTCTCTTGTTAATATTGTTCTGCCACCAGCTAGGGAATACATGTTTGAAAGCAGCCAGAAATTCTGTAAACTGCAGCAACTCACTCGTGACAAAAGGTAGAAATTACCTTGATTGCAGACACTGTACAAACAGCTTGAGCAGACACTGTACAAACAGCTTGGCAGACTTGAGTTGCAAAGAGACTGACAGCGTTAAGACAGACTGTAGTAAACTGTAACTGACGTACACTTGTGAGGACACACTTCTTCACCAGACAGTGTGTAGGCGTGTTGATGGCAGATTGACCACACACAACGCAGACATAGACAGGCTTACCCTCACAGATTAAACTGGAACTGGCACTTTGCGCGTTGAGGGTGACCGGTGGCAGGTCACTGGTGGGGCTGATGTGTGCCAGATGAAGAGTTGGAGCAAATTGTAGTTTCAAAAGTTGCTTGAAGTTACTTAAAGTTGAGAGTAGGAACACAAGATGTCTTTAGAGGTCTTCAGAGGTAGCAAATGTAGGTTCTTTTAGTTCAAATCGTCGCCAAATAAATGTAGTAACTGACTCCACGCAGGTTGGTGATGTTCAAGTAGATTTATTGTAGATAGATGGGAGATCAGTAGTACATCAGTATATAGACCCACCGGGAGTGTCCAGCTAGGCACTCAGCCCTACTCCAACGGACAGCTTCATAGAACAACACTCCAAATGACATCACACCAGAGTGTTCTACAGATGGAGTAGTGGGAAATATGCATACACTCAATATACAGGATATTACATATTCAATACAATCTATGATGAAAGACCCACCCCAGGATTATAGCAGAAAGCTAAACAGGCTCTGCATCAAAGCGCAAAGACTTGAGTTTCCTAGAATGGTAAGCACATACCTTGTAACCATACAAATATGTTTTTAAAAGTTGCTAGTGCCTGCCTGACAAAGTCTTCCAGTGTCTTTGTTTTCCATTCGGTGCTCACAGGAGTCATTATTGAAGTCTTTGCCCTTGGGACTTCAGCACAAAATTTCAGACCTTCTTTCAAGCTGGAGAAGTCCCTTTCCCCACTATAACTGTGAGTTCAGTTTAAATAAATTTCCAGACTTTATAATAAAAATGTAAAATCTTTCTATTTTTGAGTAAATGAATTCAATGAAATCAACAGGGAGTGCACAAATTGCTGGTAAAATTGTGAAATACATAATAGAGAGATCCTTAAAAGCGGGGGCCTTTCATATTTGCCCCCCGGCTATGAGTTGTGTCAATGGCTTGTGACCACAAATCATTGAAAAGCTTCTAACACCTCAAAGAAGACAAACTCAATATCCTCAGGGGAGCTGTCCCCATTGGAGAGAGTCCCCTTTGGGAATTGCCTCAGGGGCAGTATGAGGTGGCCCCCGCGTCTTCTCCCTGATGGCTTCTCAAATGTTAAAATTTCATTTTAAAGCAGCACCTGTCTCTTTACAAAATTCAGCATGCTCAAGAACAAAAAACAGGGATACTGTTCTGCTGTCCATTACAAGTCTCTATCCCTTTGTTCGTAGCCAATCTTGGTTGGCTCGCACATAGCAACCTAGCTAATATTCCTTATGCAGGACGGTCAGTTAAGCCATAAATGGGCATTTTATGAACTGACCTATTAGTACATATTTTATATTTTAAATTTAGAGACGGTGGACAAAAAGTTGAAACACACTTTGCACCCACTATTTCTGACCTTTCTGTTAGTATATATGGGCAGTAGTATACATTGTGTCCCCGGGGCGCAACAAGCACGTGCACCCGCTTTGAGTGCCCTCTGGATCAAATGGTATTACAGAAAGGGCTACAGTCGCTTGTGCGTCCCCTTCTGTACTGCAGATAGTGCTGGTGCACATGTTGCTCCACCGCTATCATGAGAGAGCATTCCCTCATTTGCATGGGGGCCTGGCATAAGGAAGCACTTTGCCTCTGCACCATCGCCGCATTACCGACATTGGTCGTAAAGGCAGACATACCTTTAAGAGACACATAGAAAGTGTGCAACAAAAAGGTGGCACACTTTGAGTGCGCCTCCTAAAAGTAGCAATATGGGGGTGAGAAACAGGGTCCAATACACCCCTCAAATATACACCTGCACGTGGGTGCAGTCAGTCACTGCACATGCCTGCAAGGCGATCTCTAATCACCCTTAAAAGTACAGGCAAGTTGTTGCCCACACAGTGTAACACAGAGCAGCTTTTAAACAGGTGCTCCATATTTCACTTGAATGCGCTGCCCTGAGGACAGTGCATTTATTTTAATATGACAAACTTTCCTTGATTGCCTAAGGCGCACATTTTGAAAGGTGCATAGTGACGCAAACAAGGAAAGTGTGCCATGTTCGTAATATGGCCCTTGGTCCTAACTTCTGATGGAACACATTAAGCCAGAGAATTAGTGGATTTTGATACGTTCTGGGTAGGCACTATTTTGAGAAATATCTTTACACAGCACATTGGTAGGATAAGTCTGTGTTTACACATTATATTGTAAGTCAAACCGGCTGCTGTGCATGCTTTAAATCTTTCCTGGTTTTAGTATAGTATTGGAGAGGAATGTAATCTATCTGATGAATGGTATCACTGTGTTTGACTTTGTGCAAGTACTAATCAATTTACCCAACGGATTGGTAGTGCACACAAGGACCTGCCAATAAGAAAGTGGCTTTATTGATTTTCTCACACTTGCAGATTCTTTCTGAGTCTTGCCATGCAAAGCCCTGCTGTCTGCTGCAACCATTGCTCTATTGCTCCAGTCTGCCACTGTAATTAACATTAGTTAATACATTGTACCACTGAGATGTGCTCAAGCTCATTAAACCCTTCTCCCAGAGTCATACCTCCCAAGTAGAGGAGAATTGCACTAATAAGCTACTGTTTTAATGAGGCTCCATTTAAGCTGCCCCTCCTGGATAACACTAGAGAAAGGAGTACCATGATGTGAATAAACAAGAGCAGACCACTGGGGCCAAAGCTGTTCATCAATAAACTTTTTTCCAGTGAATATAAGAAAGGCACCTGCACGCGTGCACAGAGGCACGCACGCGCAAACATACATATACGCAACCCAGCTTTTGCATGGATTTTAAAATGCATAAAATAAATATTTTAAAACTCTCTACTGATTCAGTTTCATAAAGACTCCTTTATTAAATTGCATACACAGTGTCGTCCCAATGTCTTGTTATATTGTGTTATTGTATCTTTATGAAGGGCAGCATTCACTGGGAAGTTACACTCATAATGCTATGCACAGATATAGTTGTATGGTTGGGTTCTCCACAGGGGGCTTGTGGCCCCAACCCACCTTTGGTGGGTCGTTCGGATGATGCCTATTATTCACAGAAAAGTGTTCTATGAGGAAAGGGGAGAAGGTCAAACTCTTCGCAGCATTAAGAAGCCGGTTTTATTTAAGGCTAGCCTCCAGATACAGATAGTCTAGGAACACATAAAGAAGAGGCATGGCACAGGACCACTCGGTACTGGGGGAAGATATAGGGGAGGCCAGCCTCCTAGTCCTAGAACTTAACAAATTAGCTGATGGTTTAGGCTTTTAATATAGAATCACTTCTTGTTGTATTAATTATTGTTGAGTTAGCCATGATCTATTTTGAGGGAGGGGAGATGTTCTGATTTCTATGGTGGGGGGAAATGTAGTTTATAGAATATTTGGTTTGGTGTTTGTATCCTTTTAACTGTGGTGATTAGTGGTCTGTTTGTCATAAATTGTGACCAAGTGGGTGGTGTGTAGTGTAGCGTGTTCTATGATATATATTTGCTTGCTAATGTTGTGCAGGGGAAGAGCTAGTGTTAGGGAATAATATAAAGTAAGTGCTGAGGAGAGAGAAAGATAGGTCTATGAGGTGGTAGGTGAGGTAGACAGAGAGTTCAAGCCAGGGAGAGAATTGATGTGACGTGGTAAAGTTGGTGGTTATGAGGTAACAGATTGAGGAAGAACAATGGGCTGTGGTATGTAGTGAGTAAATGTGGTACGTGTTGTGTGCATGTACTAAGCAGGCTGTGTACGGGTCTGTCTTGTGCACCAAGTACCCCCTGGCAGACCTTGAGTGGCTTATATGATGTGCCACATTGAGGTCATGAGACTCTAAGCCATGGTTAGTTTTGTTTCCTCCGCTGTTTTAAGGAATATGTTTCCTGTTATGCTTGTTCACATCACATAAGAGTTTCAAATATCTAGTTTCCTACCATAAATGGCACAATCCTGTTTAATCTCCCACTTTAGCTCACTGGCTAAAGTGTCAGAGCAAGATCAATGTTTCTTGAAGCCAACAATCATTTTACAGTTGTAGGCACTGCAGTTCATCAAATCACATTGTTTGCAAGAGCAAAATGTTTCTTTTCAATGCGCATAACTTGTTGTGTGATTTTCAAATTCCCAAAAGAAGTTTTGTGACTCATTATGAATCTTAATAAGATGTTAATACATTTCTGATCCTTTGTAAGACAAATATGTCCCTAGCTTCAATAGTCTACTGCTGTTTAAGAGGCAGGTTTTGCCAAAATTAGTTATGAGAAAAAACAATCTAGCCAACTTTTACCTACACTACCACCAACTCCTGTTGGGGCAAGATATGTTTAGGCCAACACTGGGCCATGTGAGCCTACAGGATTATTTATAGATGGGTTCCAGAGGTCTCTTCTCACATGAATGAACACACAAGAAATCCACAATGTGGACCTCATTTATGAGGCCCTACCGGTACTTTTGCGCCACCTGAACTTCACAATTTTTGACATTCCAGTGGCCCAATGGGCCACTGGCATATTTATACGGCAAGTAAAGCCACGTTCCGTGGCTTTTCATGGCCTCATATAATATAATCTGTGTAAATTGGGTTCGCGAGGAGCACTCCGTTTTTTGCTGATATTTTTACTCCTTATCAAATGGTGCTACGATTAATCAGGGTAGTCACTCCTGTTTTTTATGAAGAGGTTATGATGGGTTTTTAGACCCACCTAATCGTGCACTGTTCACCTGGTGCTCCGCACCTCAATCTTTCAACATATTGTTAACACACTTAATGGTATATTTTTGTTTTTAACTTTTATTTTCGTTATTGCATCTTATTTTCAACCTTCTTGATTGTTATTTTCACTGTTCATAACACAAAAGATTTCTTGCATTTTTCTTAGTTATACATATATTGTAACATTCTCAATACTTTGGCATAACATATATATGTCCATACAATTTTCATATATTTACAAAACAGCCCAATGCATTTCGGCACCTCTGTGGTGCCTTCATCAGGGGCGACTCTGAAAGTAAAAACATATGCAACATGTAAGTATCATTTCTGCTGTAGTGCATGGGGGTGTCTACTGGAATATGTGTTTCTCATACCTGTTTTCTATTGTTGTGGTTGTGCCTGTATGATCGCCTCAGGATATGATTCTCTGTATGAATCAATAAAAAAATGATGATAATGATTATGATAATGAGGATTTACAAGAATTGTATTACAAAAGAAAACGACACAATAACTTAACCGAATCAGAGCAACACACAATAAACAATTTGGCAAACAACGCAGCTTTAACGATACAACCAGCAGATAAGGGCGGTGCCTTAGTCCTAATGGATACTGTTTTTTATGAACAAAAAGTAAATGAACATGTGGCAGACATGAACACTTATCTCAAACTACCATCAGACCCAACATTGACATTACAACAGATGCTAAATGACATCTTGAAAGACGCCACAGACAATGAATGGATTGACGAACAAACCTCAGCATATCTCACTCAAAAAAAAAAAAAACGCCCAACCCTCTACATGATCCCAAAGATTCACAAGCACCCAACGAACCCTCCATTAAGACCAATTGTATCAGGGTGTGGGTCAATTTTTGACCCCCTTGGCAAATACATCGATCACTTCCTACAACAATTTGTTCAACAGTGGGGGTCTTACATAAGGGACACAACAGACTTTCTGAACAAGTTAAAGTGGACAGAGGAAGGATTCCAACAACACTGGATTATGTGCACCATTGATGTGGTGGCACTTTATACCTCTATACCCCATCATGCAGGATTGGAATCTATTGAATGGGCATTGCTACAAATGGTGAACTTACCTACAAACCCAAAAAAAATTCTCCTACAATTATTGAAATTTTGCCTCCACAACAGCTACTTCACATGGAAGAATCAGTATTATGCTCAGCTGAATGGGACATCTATGGGTTTTGCGGGGGCCCCTGCCTACGCGAATACCTTCATGGCACAATACGAAGCAAACAATTTGATGTCAGTCAGAGAATGGACACATGTAAAAATGTATAGTAGATTCATTGATGATGTGTTCCTGATTTGGGATGATACACAGGAAACCCTTGAACAACTGATATGCTCATTGAACCAAGTGGATGCCAGGATCCAATTCACCCATAAAATAAGTGAGGAAGTCATAGACTTCTTAGATGTAAGAATCACCAAAACACCATATGGTTTTGAAACAGCGTTATACACCAAGCCCACCGACCGGAACAGTGCCCTTGACTATACGAGCTTTCACCCAAAGAATCTCATCAAGAACTTACCAGTGTCCCAATTTATCAGGATCAAATGAATATGCTCAAATGTACAAGTCTGCGAAATGACACTTGCCAAACAGGCTCAAAAATACAAAGAAAGAGGATACCCAACTGATGTCCTAGAAGAACAATTAAACAAAGTACAAGGCATGAACAGAATGGATCTGCTGAAACCAAGCAGGAAGAAAAAGCATGACAGGATGGTATTTGTAACCAAATACACGACTTTATCCACGAAAATCAAACAAATAATCAACAAAAGATGGGAACTATTATCTGTAGAACCAGACTTCCATGGCATCTTCAAAGAACCCCCCGTACATGCGTATACAAGAGGACCAAACTTGAGAGCAAGATTAAAATACCAACGAGAACCTATACAGCCGGTGGAATACAAGGGAACAACAAGATGCTTAAATTGCACTAATTGCAACAATGTGATCACAGGCAGTACGTGCACACATCCAACTACTGGCAAACTGATACATTTAAAACACACCAGCGACTGCAATACACAAAATGTAGTCTACGCTATCAAATGCCCATGCGGTAAAATGTACATTGGTAAAACTGAGCGTAAGGTGAAAATACGCATAACGGAACATAAGAGCAGAATCCGAAATCAAAATCTCACGTCACCAATAGTTCTCCATTGGAGGGAAGAAAAACACACCATCTCGCAGCTAAGATTCTTTATCATTGAAAAAGTACAAATCCAGCTAGGCGTAGACAACCACCAGAGACTGCTGCAACGCGAACTGTTTTGGATCAAACACTTCAAAACTTTAGCTCCAACTGGTCTTAATGACAAATACGATTTATCATGTTACCTGTAAATCATATTGAACTCTGATCACAGTGGAATGATTCCAGTCCTATCATAATCTTTTAAATAACTCTCTTGTAATCAAAGCCGGGAGTCACATGCTATGAATATCAACCAGCAAAGAAACATAGGAAAGGTCCAAGAGAGTCATCATCTATGGGTTCTAAGGTATAAGGAGAAATGATACTTATGATCTTCCAAAGTAAACCATGTGTAAAGTATATTAGAAACATAGACAGTAATTGGACATGATATGGATATATGTGCCTTATTTTAACAACAGTTAAAAAACAAATCATCATCACGTATACCTACAGTATATATGATTGTCATACGATTGTTCCATATGTGAACATTCAACATCACATCCATACACAAACAACAATAGTGATACAGTGGGTTTCCCCATAATAGTATGGAATCGAAGATGAATTATGTTTTCACATGGCTTTCGTTGGTAAAGCATTTTCTTATTACCACGATCATCCGTTGGTGGTATAATAGATTACAGATAGGGTAATTTTTTTATTGGTTAATCAACAGATGGCAATCCGGCGATATGGTTACATTTAAAGTACACGCATTTACAAGGCGCGAGCTTTAGATCGAAAACAGTGATTATTAACATGATCCTTTCGTAGTTAACGAAAGCTCTCTAGCAGGTATAGGGATTCTACTTTCTTTATACCAAGAATATACTTAGCGTCTAGCATCCTGAGAACGTAAACACCAATAAACAATCGTTCTAATATGGCGCCCGCACTCGATGTTAAACAGATTGCGGAAGATGTGAGTAGTCCGTCGTCAGTCATTACCACTCCGCAACCACGCGGAGTTCACGGAGTTTTTTAATGGAGTCTTTTCAGTACTCGGGCGAACACGGCACACACAGGGCTGCGGTTTGTTCGTAGACGGAGAGAATCTTTGGCATATCAGGTACGGAATACTTTGAACAGTGGCGTTTATGTGAGTCCGTAGTGGGAAATCAGAATTATAACACAGGAAATATATCTCTTCACCCTACAGAATTACAGAAACGGTGAAGACAAGGTAGGGCATTCAACATTATAGTGCTAAACTGCACAACTCTCATTTTTTCGCGGCAATATTGCAGTTCTGATAGGTTTTTATTTATTATTTCAGAAAGTACAGAGAAATCATACAAGGTACGTTCCTTAAGGTAACCTAGGCACTACCTGATCAATGACCTAAGCGTGTATACAGTAGACCACGAATGTTCATTATCATCATTTTTTTATTGATTCATACAGAGAATCATATACTGAGGCGATCATACAGGCACAACCACAACAATAGAAAACAGGTATGAGAAACACATATTCCAGTAGACACCCCTATGCACTACAGCAGAAATGATACTTACATGTTGCATATGTTTTTACTTTCAGAGTCGCCCCTGATGAAGGCACCACAGAGGTGCCGAAATGCATTAGTCTGTTTTGTAAATATATGAAAATTGTATGGACATATATATGTTATGCCAAAGTATTGAGAATGTTACAATATTTGTATAACTAAGAACAATGCAAGAAATCTTTTGTGTTATGAACAGTGAAAATAACAATCAAGAAGGTTGAAAATAAGATGCAATAACGAAAATAAAAGTTAAAAACAAAAATATACCATTAAGTGTGTTAACAATATGTTGAAAGATTGAGGTGCGGAGCACCAGGTGAACAGTGCACGATTAGGTGGGTCTAAAAACCCATCATAACCTCCTCATATAATATAAACCATTTTCACGCAAAAAGGGGCCTTCCATGGTTGTTGCTGGGGGTGGTCCCAGCAATATCCATGGCATTTAACACTGCCCCAGATTTACAAGAAATCGTATGTCTGCGGCAGCGCCAAAAAACCTACTCCTTCCCAGGGGAGGTGTAAGGGAGGCACACATAGAAAGAGGAAAAAGCCTCTTGTGGGTGTTTTTGGCAAGGAAGGTTCCCCTACTGCACAAAAATCATCACCGCAATGCAGGCACCCTTGCACGATGGTGCTAAGGTGCCTTTGCTGGCGCACGGCAGCCAATTGTGCGCCGGTGCAGGGGTAAAGGAAAGGAATGTGCCGTATTATAGATATGGCTGGTGCAGAACTTAACTTAATTTGTTACTCGCACTGCTATAGACTAGTCGCTGAAAAGATAATAATCAATCATGTGAGCAGATACTGTTACCACACTAACTTGGTGTCGTAACATTATCTGCTCATATGATTGATTATTATCTTTTCAGCGACTAGTCTATAACAGTGCGAGTAACAAATTAAGTTAAGTTCTGTTCTGCACCAGCTGATCATTTACAATTTAAATAAAATCCCTTGCTGGCCCAACTCACATTGTCCTTCTCTGCCCAAGCCTGCAAGGGTATATTGGGTTGCTCACCTCCTTGTTAATGTATTATAGATATGGCACATTCCTGCCCTTTTCTTTTGCAGTAGGGAAGTGCAGCAGCAAGGCCTGCTGCGCTGTCCTACGGTGAAAACCCCATAAATGAGGCCCAGTATAAGTTAAAAGATTTTAATCAATTCATGCCCAAGTCTAGTGCTGGATACATTTTAGCAGCAAAATAAGCAGAACTGTAAGACAATTACTGAATTCAAAGCAAATTGGGAAAAAATGACAACATATTTGATGGTACTCAATACAATCTTTGTTGAAAATCCCAACCAAGGGATATAGGGGAAGTTGAACCTGCTCAGCATCAAAGGGAAAATCTGTAAATTTCCTAAAATGGCAAGCACATACCTTGTAAACAAACAAATATGTTTTTAACATTTTCTACGGAAACGTCTTCCAGTGTCTTAGATTTTCATTCGGTGCTCACCGGAGTCAGATGAGACACCAGCAATTATTCAAGGCCTCAGCCTTGGGACTTCAGCACATTCAGACCTTCTTTCATTCTCCTCTCCCATTATAACAGTGAGTTCAGTTTAAATACATTTCCAAAGTTTACATTGAAGTGTAAAATATTTTGATGCATAAAGGAAAACAGGTCCCTATACAGTTGTAAGTAAATCAACTCAATTAAAGCAACAGGGAGTGCACAAATTGCTGGCAAAAATGTAAAATCCATAACAGAGAGGTCCTTAAAAGTGGCAGCCACTCAGATTTGCAATTCACCATGAGTTGTATCAATGGTTTGTGGCCACAAATCATTGAAAAGCTACCAACACCTCAAAGAAGACAAATTCAATCTCCTCAGGGAAACTGTCCCCATTGGAGAGATACCCCATTGCCCTCGGCCCATATGGGGTGGTCCCTGTGTCTTCTCCCTGATGGCTTCCTAAATGTAAAACACTTTATTTTAAAGCAGATGTTTCTTACTGAAATTCTGCATGTTCAACAAAAAGCAGGAATAGTGCTATGTGATCCATTACATGCCTCTATCCCTTTGTTTGTAGCCAATCTTGGTTGACCCGCACACAGCAACTTAGTTAATATTTATTATTTTCATATATGTTCAGTTATGTCGTAAATGAACATTTTATAAACCAACCTAGTAGTACATATTTTATATTTTAAAATGAGAGACAGGGGGCAGAAAGTTGACTCACAGTTTGCACCCACTATTTGCGACCTGCCTGTTAGTACACCTGGGGTCATGTGTACAGAGGATTTCTGTGGTCCGTGTTAGACCTGGCACCAATGGCTTGGGTCTCCCTTCCATTTTTGCTGTTGCCTTGTGCGTTTTTGCTGGTATTAGATGCTTGGGGCACTGTGCCACTGCTATGGATGTATGGCGTTACAACGCATACTTTTACAACGCATACCTTTACAACGCATTTTTTACAACGCAACATCCATTACAACGCATTCCATTACAACGCATGCCATTACAACGATTTTTTTAAAACTACCTTTACAACATATTCCATTACATCGCATACTACCTTTATAACGCATACCATTACAACGCATAACATTACATTGCATGTAAGGTAAGTATTGGATAGTGTAGGGGTAAAAATTACTATTCAAACTCCAGGGGGTGCAACAGTAGGGTAAGTGTTGGATAGTGTAGGGGTAAAAATTACTATTCTAACTCCAGGGGGTGCAATAGTGTAACGACCTGATTCTCAGGACAGGCAGCTCACCAACTGTGGCTAACCCAGTCGTCACGTAACAACACTCTTCTCAGGCCACTATTTACATGATATCTAGAATACTCACCTGAGAAAGTGAAAAGAAGCTATTTACAAGCCTGTATAATCACAGATACCACTAACACCTGATGGATTCCATATCTTATCCTATAATTACCTCATTTTATCGCTATATTTATAGTCCCGTAAGACTCTTATCTTTAACGTCCCCCGACGATTCTTTATCTTATCTTTATCTTTATCTTATCTTTAACGTCACCCGACGATATCTTTATCTTCGCTATATCTATAGTCCCGTAAGACTGTCTCTTTATAGTCTCCCGACTGTCTATGCTATGTGGGATAGCTCTATCAACAATTTGGGCATTCCTGCTTAGGAGCCGATTTCCCTTCACCAGAGAGGAATCACCCATCTCTCTGTCAGCAAAAAGGGGCCCGACCTTCCTCTACAGAAACTTAGGGCAAATTATATGTTCTGTATTGCAACCATCCCTGATTCTGAGTAGTGTACCTAGTTATCAACAGTTACCCGCAAGTGGGGGTGTCTCCCAGCCCTCTATACACCAGCATCTGGTCAAAAAGGAACCCTTTACTCTCTCTCAGAGACAATAAACAAACAGGATTTGACTGGGGTCTCTTTATTTTAATGACAAGGATCTAAATGACTAATGCTCGATATATAGCGCAATGATAGAATTCAATCACCAACACATACACTTATATAAAGAACTGAAAAGTAAAGTGAATAATCATGGCATACAAATAGATAGCTGAAAGAAAAGTGATTAATTGTGAACAGATATAATAGAAACATTTTAAGAACACCTCACCCTATTAAGAAGGGTCCAACTCTCTGTCCCTCTCTGGTGAAATTAGGACTCTATCCATCACCATGGCACCACCACCAACGGACCAACTTCTGATGTTCATCATGGTCTCTGCACTCCACTGGCTGCAACTGCACTTAACTCTTCCATCTGACTGGCAACTGCTTCAATACATCCTGACAAACTGCAGTTCCAACTCCAAAGATCATCTCCGACTGCTTCAACTCCAAAGACCAACTGACCTTTCTCTTCAGTTCCATCTGATCTCTCCACTGCTGTAAAGCATCTGACTGCTGAGATGGCAGTGGACCATAGTCATCACCAACCCAAATCGGGCAAATTATCCTGTCGGCACAAATAGTAGGGTAAGTGTTGGATAGTGTAAGGGTACTATGTGTTGTAATGCTATGCGTTGTAATGGTATGCGTTGTAATGACTGTGTTGTAATGACATGCGTTGTAGTGGTATGCGTTGTAGTGTCATGCGTTGTAATGTTTGCGTTGTAATGGCATGTGTTGTAATGGATGTTGCGTTGTAAAAGTTTTGTTGTAATGGTAGTGCGTTGTAAAAGTTGCGTTGTAAAGGTTGTTTCCCCACTGCTGTCCACTGCCACAGTGCGAGTGCTCCCTACTGTAAAATGAATGTATTAATTGGTGATTCCATGATTGAATATTTGGTTTACCTGTCAGACCCTAGTACAGTGAACTGAGTGTGCCCAGGGCATGTAAATCCAAATGATGCTAGTGGGCTTGCAGCACTGATTGTGCCACCCACGGAAGCGGTCTTGTAAAATGTGTCTAAGGTCTGCCATTGCAGAGCCTGCTGCAGTCTGATACTGTCATGCTGACTGGGCAAGTGCACCCACTTGCCAGTCCCCAAACCTTCCTTTTTCTTCATATTCGTCACCCCAATGGTAGGCCCAAGGGCAGGGTGCATTGTAAGTATAAGGTAGGACAAGCCCTGATGTGTGTGGCATGTCCTAATAGTGAATTACAGCCATTTTCGTTTTTCCCTATTGCACGGCTACCTGTTCTCCATAGGCTAGAATGGGCTGCTGTATTGTTACATGTTTATAATCCTAGCAGACTCAGAGTACATGTTAGAAATTCGAGTTTAGTATGCCTGGACTCAGAATAATAAAATACATCTTTTAGTACAGTTTGTTTTAATATTCTGTGTTAGCAAATACCATTTTTAGAAAGTAGGTATTTGCTTGCCTAACCATTTTTGCCCGCCTCTGCTAGTTTGTGTATACCTTGTCTGTGTTTGTATGTGGCAGGACTGGGGAATTCCAGGAGACAGCCTGGGGCAGCCCGGTGGTGAATAGGGAGATCTGCATCTAAGATAGGAGGGAGGAGTTGCACCTGGGAGCTGAATAGGGCTGTGCCCTCCCTCTACAATGCTGGCTCCACCCCCTGTGGTGTGTCTGATGTCTCTGCCCTGCACACTAAGAGAAGAGAAGGAAGACTGTCAACAAAGTGCTCCTGGACTGTACTTGCCTCCCACAATGCTGGCTCCACCTCCTGTGGGGTGTCTGATGTGCCTGCCCTGTGCTGTGAAAGGGAAGGAGAAGTCTGGTAAACAGAGTGCCTCAGAACTGGCTTGAACTGGGCACAGGCCCCTCTCCCCTCAGAGAACAAAGAATTTTGGGGTATAAGTATTGGGACCCTGATCCCATGAAATTAGATCACTTCTGGACTTACAAGACAAAACCCCTACTGAGGAGAAGGAACCTGAAGAAACTGTGGAGAGACTATTTCCAAGCTGAAGTGCTGCTTGGGGGATTGGCCTGCAGTGGTTGCCTGACTGCCAAAGAGAGGAGAAAGGACTTTGGTGGACTGTACCTTTATTTTCAACGTGTGCAAAGATCTCCAAGGGCTTGGAAGAGAGCTTGCCCCCTGACCGAAGTCCCAGGACCAGTGGACTTCACCAGCCTTTGTGAATTGCTGCTGGAAACAAGTGGCTACAGAGGCAGGGAGCTGTGACCAACTCTCACGACCGGCCCAGTGTCCTGTAGGCACCGCACCAAGCAAGGACCGCCTTGAACAACGCAAGCTCTGCGCTCACTGACTCCGTCCTGACGCCGTCAACGAGCCGTGGCCTGCACCGCGACTGGAAGGACACAGGGACGTGCAAAGCCTCGCTACACCGAATCAAACTTGTCTGACCGACGCGATTACTGCTGCTGACTTAGAGTCCTGTGAACGCATCGGAGTTGGGCACCGCCTCGCACGCTTTGCGACGCACTGCCCGACTCGCACAGCAGTCCGAACTGACGGACGCCTGCTCTGTCACCGCACCGTAAAAGCTGGAAGCACCGCAACGAGCAACGTTCGCCTCGAACAACACAAGCTCTGAGCTCACCGACTCCGTCTCAATGCCGTCAACGAGCCGTAGCCTGCACCGCGACTGGAAGGACACCGTGATCTGCAACGTTTTCTTTTTCTGCACCGTGACGATCACCGGAACCGGCTCGCACATCCGTGCCGGCCACCCCAAGGAAAAGGTACTGCGTTTGAGTCTGTCGACATTTGAGTGGGCCTGGACTGCCGCGGTCCGCTGGATTTGCTAGACTCTGTGTTCTTTCAGCACGCTGTAGCCGGACGAGGCTACCGACTCACCCAGAACTTTGATTTACACCTTTTGAACCAGAATTCTTGAAATGTAATATTACTGTGGATTCTTTTTGCCCTTTATTGGTCTTGTGATAACTGTATATAAAGTATACTTATTTTTTATATAAAACCTGTGTGGTGTCCATTTGTAGTGTTGTCACTGGGTTACTGTATGTGGTCACAAATGCTTAACTTACATCGCCTATGAAATAAGCTTGACTGCTCGTGCCACGAGCCGTGAGTAGGGGTTATTTTAAGAGGTTATTTTAAGAGGGTAATTCCCTTGCCCTAACTAGAGGAAAGTGTCCCTGCTAATCACAAGTACCTACCTGTACCAACCAGAAACCCCCAGTTCTAGCAGTCACAAACAGGCACGATTCGCAAAATCAGTCCTTTTGCAAATGCAAAAGGCTTTTTTACATGTGCAAAGCCCTATTTGCGAGTCAGTATCCTATTATCATATCACAAATTGGGTTAACGATTTAGTATTGGGAAGAGGTGTGTTTAGGTCGTCCTCTCCCAATACCAAATCTCAGTGATACGTGTCAATGTTATGCAACTGAAATGCAGTTACAAAACATTCGTATTTTACCGCCTGCTTCAAGTAGGTGGTAACCCATACGCAAATGGGAATGGGTACCTAGGAACCCCTATCCCTTTGTGAATGTTTTTAAAACATATTTTAAGAGCAGCCTGTGGTCCATGGGCCACTTCCCACTCTTACAAAATGAAAAGAAAACTTTTTAAAAAAAATGTTTTAAATGCATCTCTTTTTCTTTTAGGAAAAATGAGCAGAATTAAAAAAATGAAGATTTCTTTATTTCAAAGCAATCACTGCCAACCCAAGCATTCCTGTGAATTTAGCGATTCCCAATGGGTCGCAAACTGAGATCTCCCGTGTTAGACCTGACATCCTTAGGGTGGTCTTTCATCCACTGTTTGCCTGATTACCTCCACTTCTTGCTGGTTCTTTTTGTTGGCCTTAGGACTCTGAGCACTTTACCACTGCTGACCAGTAATAAAGTGCATGTGGTATACTTGGGACACCTGGATGGCAGGGGAAAGGTGTAACCCCTGCATGCCAAGATAAAAACCATAATGGTCCTGCAGCCCCCCCCCCCCCCCAAACCCAGACTAAGGTCACCACATTCTTGGGCCTCATTAGGTACTATAAGAGGTTTGTCAAGAGACATGACACCATTGTTGCCTCCTTGACTGAGCTGACTTCAAAGAAGCAACCCAGAAATGTGATTTGGACAGAGGCCTGCCAAACTGCATTTGACTCCCTGAAACAAGCCATGTGCACAGCTCCTGTGCTTAGGGCCCCTGACTTCTCCCAGACGTTTATCATTCAGACAGATGCCCTAGAACATGGCATAGGGGCAGTACTATTACAGCTCAATGAAGAGGGAATGAACAAACCTTTATCCTTCATCTCCAGGAGGTTACTCTCCAAGGAACAGAGGTGGGGTACTATAGAAAGAGAAGCTTTTGCTGTGGTCTGGACACCTCTTTGGCACTCACTTCCTGATTCAGACTGACCACTGGTACCTCAGATGGATCACCCAAATGATGGGTGAGAAACCAAAATTGTTGAGGTGGTCCATTTCCCTACAGGGTATGGACTTCAAGGTGGTACACAGGGCAGGAATAGACCACACCAATGCTGCCAGTCTGTCCAGGTTTTCCCCCTTTGTGATGAGAACTCCCTACTGACTGGCTAGATCTGCCCATTTTTGTGTTAGACCTGGCATCCTTAGAGTGTTCTCCCACCAACTTTTTGCCTGCTTACTTCCACATTTTGTTAGCCTTAGGACTCTGAGCACTGTACCATTGCTGGCCAGTGCTAAAGTGCTTGCGCTTCTCCCCTAAACATGTTGATATTGGTGCATACCTGATTGGAATATTTATTTTACCTGTACGTCCCTTGTAAAGTGACACACCATATACCCAATGACCGTAATCTAAATGCTACTACTAGGCCTGCAGCACTGGTTGTGCCAGCCACAAAATTAGCCTTTCAAACCTGTCTCAGGGCTGCCATTGTAGGACCCGTGTGTTGAGTTTACTGCCACTTCGACTTGGCATTTAAAACTACTTGCCAAGCCTTAAACCCTCTTTTTCTTACACATAAGTCACCGCTACGATAGGCCCTAGGCAGTTCTATGGGCAGGGTGCTGTGCCACTAAAAGGCAGGACACGTATTTTTACGTTTTACATGTCCTGGTAGTGAACAACAGCTACATTTATTTTTTACCACTGTGAGAACTACTCCTCTCATAGGCTAGTATTGGGGATTTCTCTAAACACGTTTTAAGCTGTAATTCCCTGATCAGAAAGGAGCCCCATCATCATGTTTCATATCTTTGGAATGGTGGTGAAAGGTAAAGTTGGATTTGACATTACCATTTTAGAAATGCCACTTTCAGAAAGTGGACATTTCTCTGTTCTTAACTCTGCTCTGTATGCCTGCAGCCTGTCTCCAATACACGTCTGGGCTGGGTGACATCTACACTTTGTGAATTCCTTCTATCCGGCAACAAACATAGGAAGTACTGGGTGTGACAGAGGACTCATCTGCATTCTGAGGGAGCTCACACTTACATTTGAATAAGCTGTGTCCTGTCCTCACAGAAAGGACTTATTACCCCCAAAGATAGCCTGACAGAGAGAACTGGGTTGTAAGGGATCCTTGTGCACTTTAGAGGACTCCATTGTAGTCACCCCCAACATCAACTTGCCACTTTGCTGTGACTGACTATTCTGCGGAACTGCTTCTCTGTGTTGTGGAGCTGCCCGGCTGCCTGCTGATCTCTGTGGACAAGGACTAGACAAGGACTAGACCAACTCACTTGAACCTAGAGTGACTCCAAGGGCTTGCTGGCTTATCTCCCATTTTCTGAAATCTCAGCGACACAAAAGACTTCTTGTAATCTCTATTTGACTCTGGCATCTGTGAGTCCCACCCTTGCCCCCTCTAGTCCTAGGACCTTGGAAGTGAGTTTTCTGCACTACAACCAGGGCACAAGTCCTAAAAAAAGAAGTGGGGGGACTCTCCAAGGTAGACGTGGTCACAGGAAGTGACATCACGACAGGAAGTGACATCACAACAGGAAGTGACATCACAACAGGAAGTGACATCACATGTAAGGCAGATCTATCATTTGCATATAATGCAAGATTTACCAATTGAAGCTGCTTGGTACTTAAGCCTGTGACTTAAGGTCCCTGTATGGAGGAATTAGCAGCCCAAATGTGGATGAAGTTAGGCGAAGGTGACATCAACACATTTTCAAAACACTACAGGAAAGTTTGACTGCAAGATTTTGTACACATTACAGGTTCCCAGAGAGGCTGCTTCCCACACTTGACAATGACTATTACACACACTAGGGCTCCGTATTCACGTTATTCTATCGATGAGTGTTATATGTTATCTCCCCACCTATTGTAAACTAGCGACTCTGTATTACATAGTTTTGTCCCAGCTGCCTCTCTCTAGCTGTGGCTAGATTTATTTATTTTATTTATAAAGTTTTATATAGCGCGAACTTGATCCTGAAGGATATCAGAACGCTTTACAATTTGCAGCAAAGGTAACAAATCAGAACATTAGTCTAACATTGGGAATCTTGGTTAAAGACAATGGAGCTGCCGGGGCGTTTACTTTGGTCAATGCGTAAATTTTAGATATATTAACTGGCCATTGTATTTATTTTAGCAGATTTATTTATTTCTATTTATTTTAGGAAATGTATTTAGTTTTGGTATATTTTAGTTTGACTTATTTGCCTTCATTTACTTCAGTGCAACAAAATATAAACATTGCTTTACTTTGTATTAATACTGTTTATTTTTGTGATAGTTCCTAAAAAAAGGGCCGATTATGACTCATGCATTGTAATGGTTGTTTCCCCCTTTACAGAGACTACTTACTATAAAATTGGGGTGGGCCTAGCTCATGATGTCATTTTGTGGGGACCCCTTGAAGAAAGCGGGCAGAACCTTTGCAAAACTTTGTGCCCCCCTATCCAGTAGTGCAATTATCCAAACACTGACAGGATTGAGCCAAAATTAAAAATATACTGACATACGTAATGCCAAGTCAGACGTCATCATGGAGTCATGTTTAAATGAACAATCCAGCGCCATCCTACACCTCCCCATTCCACAAAATTATACAATTCAGACCGACAACACAAACTAGAAGGGGGCGTTGCTGTCATCATTAAACATTCCATGTGGAAACAGCGACACACGGAAGAACACACAAGGGTACACCATCATACTACTTACATTTTGTAGCCTGGTGTCAATTGTTCAATGCAGGGCTTAATTTGTGCCAGTGCTTAGCGCCGGCACTTAATTGGCAGGGCCGGGTCTAGTGGTACTCTGATTCTACACGCACGAGGCGCACAGTGCATGTAAAATGTTTTAATTTAACTTACAGCACACTTGCTAGTACTAATACTTAATTAACTCCTCAAGTCTTGTGCAGCCGCATTGCATTGTGTTTAGTTTTTCACATCTCAGTTTACCCTTAATTGTTCACGATCACTTGAATAATGAAATATTCTGAGTGGGAGAGCTCTTTGGCAGCACTCTGCCAGGTTTCTCTCTCGTCACTCTCATGCTGCTGTGTTAAAGAGCCTCGGTTCTACCGCACAAAGAATTAGGGTGACCAACTGGCATTGGTGCAAATTCAGGACGGTGAGTGTAAAAATTCAGGACAAAGGGTCAAAATTCAGGACACAAATTCAGGACAGGAGGTCAAAATTTAGGACAAAACTTCAGGACAATAGGTACGTTTTACAGACACATCAGAGGTCGCGCAATAGTATATAAGTAAGCCCAGCCATTTCCAAAAGTATTCAACCATTTGCAAACCTATCCATCATGTATCCTCCCATGTATCATTTCACTCATCCATCCCTTCATCCATCCCCTCATCCATCCTTTCACTCATCTCCATTATCCATCCATCTATCCACCCTTTCACCCTATCCATCTGTACACTTATCCATCCACTCTTCATCCCATCCATCCATTCACTCATCCATTCAGCCATTTACCCTTTCACCAATCCAGCCATCCTTTAACTTACTAATCCTTCCACCCATCCACTCTTTTAGTCATCCATCCATCCTCCCTTTCTCTCTCCATCGACCCTTTCACTTAGCCTTCCTTCCATCCATCCATCCATCCACCCACCCATCCATCTACTCATCCACTCATGAATCCATCCATTGCCCCTATCACTCATCCATCTATCATTTCACTCCTTCACACATCTATTCATCCTTTTTTCCATCTACCCTCCCTTTCACTCACTCATCCATCCTTACACCCACCCTTTCACTCATATGTCCATTCATTCACCCTTGCACTTATCAATCCATCAATCCATCCATCATTTCACTCATCCACCTACCCCCCATCATCCACCCACCATCCACGCACCCACTCATCCATCCTTTCACCCACCCACCGTCCAATCCACTGATCCATCCTTTCACCCATCCACCATCCACCCACCCACTCATCCATCCATCCTTTCACCCACCCACTCATCATCCATCCATCCATCCTTTCACCCACCACTCATCATCCATCCATCCATCCTTTCACCCACTTATCCATCCATCCTTCCCCTCATCATCCGTCCATCCTTTTCCCTCATCATCCATCCATCCTTTTCCCTCATCATCCATCCATCCTTCCCCTCATCATCCATCCATCCTTTTCCCTCATCATCTATCCATCCATCCATCTGTCCTTCCCTTCATCATCCATCCATCCTTCCCCTCATCATCCATCCATCCTTTTCCCTCATCACCCATCCATCCTTTCCCCTCATCATCCATCCATCCATCCTTCCCCTCATCATCCATCCATCCTTCCCCTCATCATCCATCCATCCTTCCCCTCATCATCCATCCATCCATCCTTTCACCCACCCCCTCATCAACCATCCATTCCCTCATCATCCATCCATCCATCCCCTCATCATCCACCCATCCACCCTTCCCCTCATCATCCATCCTTTCCCGTCATCCATCCTTCCTTTCATCCATCCTTCCCCTCACCCATCCATCCATCCCATCCATTTATCCTGCCCTTCATCCATCCATCCTTCCCCTCCATCCATCCATCCTTCTCCTCATCCATCATCCTTCCCCTCACCCATCCATCCATCCTGCCCCTCATCCATCCATCCTTCATCCTTCCCCTCATCCATCCTTCCTTTCATCCATCCTTCCCCTCACCCATCCATCCCATCCATTTATCCTGCCCTTCATCCATCCATCCTTCCCCTCCATCCATCCATCCTTCCCCTCATCCATTTATCCTTCCCCTCATCCATCCATCCTTTCCCTCCGTCCCTCATCCTTCCCCTCATCCATCTTTCCCCTCATCAATCATCCAGCTACCCTTCCACCCATACATCCAGCTATTTACATTTTCTCTCCATCCTTCCCCTCACTCATCAATCCATCTATCCTCTCTCATTATCCATTTATTCAATCTTTCATTCATCCATTCACCCTTTCACTAATTCATCCAGCCATTCACACATCCCTTCACTTACTTACACGCCCACCTTTCCATATTAATTTTGAGCTGAGCCCTTTTGAGAAGAGGCCCATCAAGAACTTCACCCTCGCTGCAGGGGCCGTTCCAGGACTGGGATAGAAGCCACCCAGGGCGGAGATACGATCCACCACGGGGGGGGGGGGGACAGGAGCCATCACAGGTGGGGGTGGACTGGAGCCACAACATGGGGGGACAGGTGCCATCACTGAGGGGAGGGCAGGAACCATCACAGGAGAGGGAACACAGGGGTGGGCATGCAGTATTCTAGTATCATATTGGGCTCCTCTCCTGCACAAGACAACGAGAAGACAGGCTCTCTGTTCAAAATGCCATCCCCCACTGTGATGTACTGTACTTACAGGAGATACTCCGAGAGAACTGATTGAACTGATTGTCCTCCATACTTTGTTATTCAGTGTGGGTGCGATTGTGCCATTTCTTTATTTTCTTACATTATAGCCTGCATGTTTGAAGAACCGAGGTTTGCTTACAATTTAGTGACAGTAATTAAGCTATGTGAAGAGAACCACGTGGTGCCTGGGTGTAATCCGGGGTGTAATCTGGCCGAGTCTCGGATGTTTGGGGCCCTGGGTGGAAATGGAATGTGTGAGCCCCCCTCTAAATAGCAGATACAAGACGCATTCAGGGCTGTTTGCATGTGAATAGATATTGCTGCTCCGAAGCTGCCGCCCTCCCTCTGTCACCTTCGAGCACCTTTTAACAGCTCATCAAGGGCTGGAGGTGTGAAGGTAGCCATCCCGCTGTGCCTCTACAGTGCTGCTGGGGGTCTGAGCTTCTAAACAGCATCGGAGTCAAGAAGGGGGGTGGGGGCAAGCTGTGCCCGTTTAAAATTACGGACAAATGCGGGAATGCTTTATTTACTTTGTGCGCGCCGCGCTCCCGTTTTTTAATGGTGGACGTGGTTTTTATTTAGCAGGGTGGACGGCGTCCACCCTGAACAACCCTCGGAAATAAGTGGGGGGATGCCGTCCACCCGCGTGGTACCCCGACTCGTGCCCTGACTACAACCCCTTCAAATCAAGCCTTTGGGCTATCCGCGAAAGGTCCGGTTCTCTGTAGAACAGTGTCACTCGCTTGAAGGATAGCCCGAGCAGTAGCATCACCGCTAGCGACATCAATGACCCAGTCCTTCTATCCATGATGCCCAATGGCTCTTTTCACTCCGTCCATCGTCAGCAATGCTCGCTGTGCTCGTGGCAAACTCCTTTTCTGCGAATGGGACTCTTGGCTCAACTTGGCAAACCTTCTGCGGGACCTTTTTGGAATTGTATCTGACCCGCACTCCAGCTGGACTTTTCAGATTTGACCTAGTCTAAGCATGACCTCTAGTAACTCTATAGCGCTATTGTTCCTAAGCACTGTTTTATGAATTTGATCTTTAAAAATTCATATCTCGACCTCTACTGATTCGATATTTGTCATTCTGGTTTCATTTTACTCATATAAATATCCTCTATTTTTCTAAACTTTTGTGGTATTTTCATTGAGTTACTGTACTTTAAGTGTTGCTCAAATAGCGAAGCGCAAAATTTCGCAATTTGGTAACCGCAAAGTATTGAACATGTGGCCTCTGGTCCTAACTTCTGGTGGAACACATTAAGCCAGAGAATTAATGGATTCCAATACTTTCTGGCAAGGCAGTATTTTGGGTAGTATTTCTACACTGCATTTCGGTAGGGTGAGACTTTGTATACACATTATATTGTATGTCAAATTGGCTGCTGTGCATGCTTCAAATCTTTCCCTGTTTTATTATAGTAATGAAGGGAATGTAATCCATCTGATTTATGGTACCCACTGTGTTTGCCTTTTTGCAAGTATTATTCAATTTACCCAACAGAAAGCTTTGCCCAAAAGCAAGTGTTTTTCTTGATTTCCAATATTGGCTGGTTCTTTGTGAGTGTTGCTCTGCAAAGCCCTGCTGTCTGCTGCAACCATTGCTCTATTGCTCCAGTCTGTCACTGTAATTAATGTTAGTAAATACATTGTACCTTTGAGATGTGCTCAAGCTCATTAAACCTTTCTCCCCAGAGTGATACCTCCCAAGTAGAGGAGAACCACACTAATAAGTTACTGTTTTAATGAGGCTCCAATTAGTCTGTCCCTTCTGGCTTACAATGCAGAAATGGGTACCCTATGTAGATAAACAAGAGCAAACCACTGGGGGCAAAGCTGGTCACCAATACACTTTTGATCAGGGACATAAGAGAGGTTCCAGTACACGTTCATGGAGGCATGCATGTGCAAACCGACGGGTGTGCAAACATACACTCACACACACGCATACTCCAACATGCGCACACACATACACCGGCACCCTCGCAACACAGCTTCCGCAAATAATCTAAAATTCATTTAATTAAGAAATACTTTCAAAATCACTTCTGATTCAGTTTAGTAAAAATGTATTTATTTAATTCCATGCACATCCCAATGTTTTTTCATGTTGTTTTATTGAGTCTTTGTATAGGGCAGCGATCACCAGATAGTTGGACTAATGATGCTGTGCACAGATATAGTTGCGTGGTTGGGCTCTCCACAGAGGGTTTGTTGCCCCAACTCACCTTTGGTGGGTCGTTTGAAGGATGTCTATTATCCAAAGGAAGTTTTTCTATGAGGAAGGGAGAGAAGGTCTTGAATACTTCCAACCTAAGTCATGTGAACACAAAGTTTGGAGAGGGTTTTCTGTGTTTAGAAGTTCACAGCTGAAGTTTGGTTCCTGCATCTCTCTGGTTAACCGATGTGTTTTGTCATTTGTCTGACACAAATGTTGTATAACTGAGCCAATTGTAGGCATAGAACCAGTAGCTCTCCCACCCAATTTGTAGGACTCTGGCACATCTCACCAACCAAAGGGGCACACTCTTTGAAGCATTATGAAGCCTCTCCTATTTAGGGTTGGCCTCCAGATACAGATGGTCTAGATGCACAGAAAGAAGAGGGATAGCACAGGGACACTCAATACTCAGGGATGATATAGGGGTGGCCAGTCTCCTAGTCCTCGGATTCAACAAATTAGAGGGTGGTGTAGGCTTTTACGATAGAGTCATTCGCTGTTCTATTAATTATTGTTAAGTTAGTCATGGTCTAATTTGAGAGAGGGAAGTGTTCTGATTTGTATTGTGCAGTGTGTTGGGTGTTGGGTGTTTTCCATGATTTGTGAAATGGCATGATGAGGGGAAATGTAAGATATTATAGAATATCTGGTATGGTGTTTGTAGTCTTTTAAATGTGGTGATTAGTGGTCTGTTTGTGATAAATTGTGACCAAGATTTTGGTGTTCGGTGTAGTGTGGGGTAGGATGCATTGTTGATTGCTAATTTTGTGCACAGGAAGCGGTAGGTAGTGTCAGGGAATATTATAAAGCCGTGCTGAGGAAGGAGAAAGGTGAGTCTATAAGGTGATGGGTGAGGTAGGCAGAGAGTTTGAGCCAGGGAGAGAATTGGTGTGATGTGGAAAAGTGAGTGGTCTTGAGGTAATGGACTGAGGAAGGGCAATTGAGTGCCTGTTGTGTGTATGCACTAAGCAGGCTGTGCATGGGGGTGTCTTGCAACCAAACATCCACTAGCAGAGTTACAGTGGCTTGTATGATGTGTCACATTGATGTCATGAGACTCTATGTTAAACGTGATGGTGTGCATTTAAATGTTTCTCTGATTAGCAGGAGGGTGTAAGAGAAGGCTTTACAGCAGTTGGTTTGTGGAGTATTGAAAAAGTGCATCACCATGGTTTAATCTGTGTTGTAAGCTAGGAACCGGACGGAAAGGAATGTCTGGACTGTTTTAATAAGGTAGGTAGGCTTATGGTGCTAATTTAACCTGGTCATCTAAAGTTGTGTTCTTGTTGTTTTTTAGTTGTGCTTGATGGTACTTGTGACATGTGGCCATTCAGGGACTAGCGTACAGCGATATGGAACAAGTGGTCAGAATAAATAGATGCCGTTAGGCTGCATGTGTTAGGCATTGGTGACTGTAAGAAACAGTGATTATGAAGAAGGTGAATGGGTTTCTTCAGAATGTGTGGTTAATCATAGACTGATCACAAACCATGAGAAGTGTCAGGGGCTACATGCTCTGATGTGTGTGTGTTGGTACTGAGAGCACTGGGTTATGGATGGAGAGACACTGAGGAATGGGTATAAGAAAGTTTGAGGATGTCTGTGGTAGAACAGAACATGGGGAATGTTACGATTATGGTAAGAGATTTTTTGGCCAGATGTTGGACTATGGATTTGCTGAACACCCAAGGTTCAATGAGGATGTTAGGCTTCTCCATACTTGGCTTAATCAAATAGTATATGGCTTCTTATATCCATCAAACACTCCAAAGGAGAGTAAAGGGTTGTATTTTATGTGCTGGCTCTGGTCAGAAACATTGGGTTTTCTCACTGGAGGATAGTCATGAGAGCCTCTTCAACTACATTTTCACCTGAGTTAGCATTAGAGCTATGGTTTGCCAAGGAACTGTGCCTTCTAATACCACTGGATGTTATGTTATGTTAATATATTTATTAAGCACCAAATATCCAAATATATCTTGGCGCTGAGGTTTGGAGTAGCAAGTTCATGTAAGGCACAGGTCCCTATTTACTGAACAACAAAGTTTTCAGGGCCATCCTAAAAGCAAGATAAGTTGGAAGTGTTCTAGTGGAGAAAGAAAGTTCATTCCAAAGTTTAGGGGCAGCCACTCTAAAGCTCACCCCAGCTGGCTTTAGAAAATCTCAGAGTTACTAGCAATTTAGCTCCTTCTGAGCGCAGATGCCTTTTAAGGACATACCCATATAAAAGGCATCTCAGGGACTTGGAACCAGAGTCGTGGAGTGATTTGTAGGTAGTGCAGAGGGACCTTAAAGATGATCCCGCTCTTAACTGGGAGCCAATGCAGCTTTTGCACGTGTTTCTGAACTGAATGATGCCTGGGAATTCCCAGCAGAAGTCGGGCGGCCGCACTCTGATTAATTTCTAGCTTATTAAGTTGGTTCTCGGGTACTCCAAGATAGAGACCATTACAATAGTATAATTTAGTAAGAACCAGTGAGGTGATCACAGTTTCCCTGCTATCTATGGGGATAAAAGGTCGTATTTTTTACTATTTTAAGCAAAAAGAAACTCAATGAGGAAACAGCATTAATGCGTGCCATAAAGTTCAGTTTATTGTCAATGATCACGGCAAGGTTCTTTGCCTTGGCGGCTGGGACCGGTGCCGTCCCTAATTCAATGGGCCACCAGTTCTGTGACCAGTTTCACAAAAAATTGCCAAAGATGACTTCAGTTTTATCTCAATTCAATCTAAGGCAGTGAGATGTGATGTGTGAGGGGCTCTTGTGGTTAGTTACTGGTGAGGTTGGTTCTTCTACCAACCCATGCTGTTTTTGTTGTTGTAAGGAAAACAAAAGGAGCCAGGCCCTTAGGGACAGGTGAGGAGGCTGGACCTTATTTTACACAACCATACCAAAAATTGCCTACATTTATATCCACAATTGAGGAAAGCTGAACACGCTACCAGTCGTATTCAACAAGGTATTTTTATTTTTACCAAATTGACTTTTCAATTAATCAAAGTTCAAAAGGACGGATTAAACACACATAAAGACACGTTACTGCATGACATATTTACACCATGAATATCATGTTCTTAAACTATACAAATGTAGTACTAGTTTTGCTTGAAAAAACAGTAAAATACAAAGTAAGTGATGATTCTAAAACAAACAGAACATTTCAAACATGTGCAACATACAATGATACATTTTCTACTGTGAGGGGCAATTAAAGCACAAAGAATAATGAAAGAAGAGGGAAAGATAGAAAAGAAGCAAAGTTAATTTGTAAGTTTTTGCCGCCAGCAAAATGCTGGTATAAGGAAATGGATCACAATAAATCCTTTCTAACTTGCCGACGCGTTTCGATTCCAGTGAGTGATTTCCTGGAATCTCATCAGGGCGCAAAAAATTCTGTCTGTGAAAAGGAGGAAAAGGGAAGCAAATTATGGTTTTGTAAACTATAGACTCTACTCCCAAGATAGTGACGCTAAGAAAAGGGAATGAACCTACCAGATTGTAGGAGATGCGAAAATGCACGTGGTTTCTGTCTGTGCAAAGTCGAACTTCTTAGACATGTAATCAAGAACTGGGCGGGGGACCACCTAAAGGTTAAGCAATTCTTGTCAGACTTGTATCTTGTGTCTGTACAAAATTGCAATCAGTGTGAAATGAAATAAAATGAAGCGACATACCGTCAGGAGGCGCATAAATGAAGCCTGACGGCTGCCGCTGTGTCACCGTTGTACTCTCAGGTGAGTGAGGGGCGAAACAATGAAGTATTCACACTAGGGGAACGGGGACGACAGTTTAGTACAATGGGCAAGGTTCTGGCCAAACTGTTTCAGAAGATATGATAGATCGGCATACCTCTCTTTGCCAACTGTGAGGCTTGGGGCTTCGTATTATTCTATTTTAAGTATTCTCGTCATAGCTTCGGAATTGTGGAGGCATCCGCTGTGGAGATAGCGGAATGAGTTAATCAATTATGATTATCGGGGAGATTTTTCAAAGCAATGAAACGAACAAAGTAGTGTTGCGTACCTGTGTCCTCTCCTGTCCCTGTCTGCGGCGTTCTGTGCCGAATCCAAAATGGACACCAGGTGTGTTTACCTGGATATAGCTCTCAGGTAAAGTTCTGTGCATTATGGGAAACGTAGTTTGCGGCCCAAAACGCGAATTGAAAGCGTAATGTGGCACAATAGTTTTGGTGGCATTTTTGGCTTAAGAATAATGTGGGTGGTGCCCCGTGGATGTAAATTTTTGAGCATTAAAATGAGGAATGAGACAAGCAGAGCAGCCGGGGTGGTTGCACATCTCCGAAGCTCCGTAGTTTTACACTCTTGAAATTTCAGATAAGGTATTAAGGCCTTTCTGCGCGCTCTTGAATTTTAGGATGAGATATGCTTCTTTTTGAAGAAGCTTTCTATCCACGTCCACATTTCGGTTTGGAGATCGAAGTGTAAATAGCACCGTCCACTTCAGATCATTTGCATCATGTTTCTCCGTCAGGAAGTGATCAACCATTGGGGCATTAACAATTTTGTTTTTTATCCTTGACCTGTGCTGGCAGATGCGGGTGTTAGCTTGTTGTGTCGTTTTCCCTATATAGATTTTTGCGCAGGGACACTGAACTAGATAGACCACATTCTTGGTTTTACAGTTGGAAAATTCACTGTGTTTCCATCTTGTCCCCTCGTGTGGGAACTCATCGCCTTCAATGGTATTGGGGCACACAACGCAGGTGCCGCATTTGTGGTGCCCTGTAATTGGTTTGAGATTCCATTGAGTTAATAAGTCGCTTTTCTTTTTGGGTAAAGATACATCCGCCCTCATGATTTGTTGCCCTATACTTTGGTTTTTCTTGTACGCAAATAGGGGCCGTGGAAACGGGCATTCAAGGTTGGCAAGTAAATGCCAGTCACTCAACACGGCTTTCCTCAATTTATGGGTATCTGGTCCGAAGGTGGAAACACAGACCAGTCTTTCAAGAGCAGGTTTGGGTCGAGTTTTTAGAGGGTTTCTCGAGGGGTGTGGCGCGCTCTTTTAAGAGAGTGCCTCAGTAGCTTTTTCGGATACCCTCTGTCTTTCATCTCCTGGCAGAACCTCTCTGCATGGGATGAGAAGTCCTCCAAGTGAGAGCAGTTTCTCCTAATGCGCAATAACTGTCCATAGGGCAGATTAGATTTAAGATTGCAAAGATGGGCGCTCTTATGATGCAGGATGGTGTTTCTATCCGTGTCCTTTTTATACAGGGATGATTTAAGTTCCCCATTGATGCATGTCATTTCTACATCGAGGAAAGTCATTTTTGAATTGCTGTGTGCAATGGAGAATTTGATATCTCCATGTCTATTGTTCAACCAATCGTGGAACGCTGCCAGATTGGTCTGGCTCCCCTGCCACAGGAGCGAGACGTCATCTATGTAACAAAACCACTGCAGGATATGATGTTTAAAAGGGTTGTTATTATCAACAAATCTCTCCTCGTATTGTGCCATATACAGTACGGCCATTTCTGGGGCATAAGGGCACCCCATCGCGGTGCCCTTGACCTGCATAAAAAATTCTCCATTGAATGAGAAATAATTCTTCTTTAGAGCAATTTCAGCCAATTTGAGAATGAAGGTGGTGGGCACTTGGTGTGGCCTTTCTCTCGTATCTAGGTATATCTCCATCACCTCTAACGCTTCTTCCTGGGGAATCTGCGTGTAGAGGGAGGTGACATCCATTGTAACCATTAGTTGGGTGTCCTGATCAAATTTGGTCCCCTCTACCTTGAGTAGAAAGTCCGTGGTGTCTCTCAAGTAAGATTTCACTTTGGTCAAAAATGGTTTCAAAAAGAAATCTACATACTGGGAAAGTGGTTCAAGGCAGGAGTCACATCCAGAGACGATTGGACGTCCTGGGGGGTCTTGAAGACTCTTGTGAATTTTGGGCAAGAGGTAGAGTACTGGAGTTCTCGGACCTTTTTTAGACAGATATTCGCGTTCCTTTTTGCCCAAAAATCCTTCCTCAAATCCTTTTTCTAATGTCTCGGAAATAAGTCGTTGAATGTCATTGACTGGATCTTCAGTAAGGCGTCTATACCAAATCTGGTTATTGACTTGTTTGCTGCCTTCCGCCAGATATTTATCGCGTGCCCAAACAACTACTGCCCCACCCCTGTCAGCCTGTTTTATGACTATTGAGGTGTCTTCCTTCAGGGATTTAATAGCTGCACGTTGTCTTTGGCCCATGTTTTAATGAACAAAATGTCTCCCTTTTTCCAAATTGTCAATGGATGACAACAGTACTTGTTCAAACGCTAAAACCTCTTTTGGGATATTTTGATTGGGAACAAAGTTGGACTTGTTTCTTAGACCCGTCACTTCTACATTGGGTGACGGTACGTAGTTACAAAAGAATGTCTTTAAGCGAATTTTGCGACAAAACTCAATGGCTTCCAGTTTGAGTCTCGTGTAGTCAGTGTGTTTACATGGCACGAATTTTAATCCTAGATTTAAAACAGAATATTCATCTGGCGTTAACGGTCTGGCAGACAAATTGACGACCGAACTACCGCTACCTACGATTTGTACTAGTGGTTCCTGGTCCTCATCTCCCAGGGTTGTTTGTACCGGGATTTTGGCTGTTGGCCCTGTTCTAAAAAAGACAACTGTTTCTTTGAGGGGTTACGGTTGTCAGATCCCGATGAGTCAGAAGATGAAGTTTCCGAGAACGTTGTAAATCGGTTTCTCGACCGGCCTTGGTATGTAGATAATGCTCTACGAGAATCTTGTTGGGTATAATAGTCCTCTTTCAAAAAAGGATATACCTGCTCAATTTTAAAAGACTTGACATCCCTGTCATACTTAGAAGTTTTATAATTAATGGTGTTGTCTTTAAAGATCCTAATTTTTGTTGTT